>NC_079448.1:46036262-46051262 GCF_903798145.1 Danio aesculapii | reverse complement strand
GGCTTTAGATCTCATTAAACTTTTGTTTTTTACATGTTTTTTCTAATGCAGGCCAGAAACCTGATATGCATGCTGGCTATGATGTGAAAACTGGCCCAAAACCCGGCCTTAGGGGCATAAAAAAAGTTGTGCCCCAATTGGCTCGGGCTTAAATACAGGGCTCTAATTGTTAATATATTGATTCAGTAGCCTTTCAGTACACTTTAAGTAATATATCTGTAATTTAAACAAAATTCAATTCACTCCCTCACTTCGGCTTATTCCCTGATTTATCAACGAGTGTTTTCGTAGAATGCTTCTGCTTCACATTGGGCTGTTTATAAGCCTTACGGACTTTATTCTGTTGTTAAAAACCTCCTGTGTGTACTTTATCCCTAAGTGAAGTTTACAAATAAACTAATTTCGAGCGGATCATGTGCTTATGATTGACCACAGCCGGTCCCGCATTAACAATCACTTAATATAACATTCAGATAAAAATCAAGCCTTACCTTAGTTATCTTCAACTTGAAGAGTCCCCACATCCCCCCAACTCCTCCCCCTCTTTCTTAGTGTAAAACAGCTGTGTTCTTGACATCTACCTGAGCTTAGACTCCACTCTCTCGAGTAAACGGCTCAAGGATCCTCCTAGCTCTCGGGTCTCTTCCAGAACAGCATACCGAACACGTGTTTACCATATCAACTATCAACTAAATCTTAAACTTAAATTATTATTGTTTGGTTGCGTGGTTTCAATTTTATTGTAAACTTATGTGAATTTGTGAAGCCATGTGAACAAAACCAGGACCCCCTCGTCCCTGCCACACCACAAGACAATACCAAGACAGTATCAGTTCAGAGTGTGCCTCACACAGGTAAGTGGGCTTGACAAACCACCTGTAGAAAACACACTTTTTCATCTTGCTTACACTTTAGTCAACACTTGCACTAGTTTTGCACCAGACACATTTCTACAATCACTATATATTTTTAAAAAATGTATATAGAAAACATTTATTTAGCATTTATGAAGTGTGCTACACACAGGTGAGTGGGCTTAACAAACCATCTGTAGAAACATTCTTCTCTTTCTAAAAAAATAAATAAATAACACTCCCTCTCCTTAACTTAGCACTTAATTCTCTGAGCACAAACAGTTCCTTTGTATGTTTAGCACTTGTTGTGTGTATTGCCTCTGTTTAGAGCGTCATTATGGGCATTTTCCGTTATAACTAACATGGTTCAACAGATGGATCTGCGACAGAGAAACTATGCCTTTTGGGAAACACTCGTCACTACATCATTCTTTTCCCAAATAATGCATCGTACCATGATAGTTCAGCTGCGAGTTACGTCGTTGTTTGGGAAACGCACCCCAGATTGGCACTTTCGTTTACATGCACGGAGCTGCTGAAGTTACAGTAAACAGCACTTGGAGGCGCTCAAGCGCAAAACTGTCAATGCGAGCGCATATTGAAGAAGATGCCCAGAGGCGATATGAACGTGGAGCTGCTTATTGCTCTGGTGAACAATAATCATTTCTTCATCGCTAGAGCTGCTACTTGAACCATCCTTAACAACAAGCGTGTGAACTTTGTCTTCTTCTTCTGCGTTACAAGCAGGTGTCTGAAGCTTAAAGTTGTGTTGCGCCATCTAACGTCAAGGAGTGATTTTGCATTCTCTTCTGCTCAATGCCTGTAAAAATCGCTTGGGTTTGAATCCGGAAAAACGTCTTGAAAAACGCTAACAATAAATGCAAACGATAAGCATCCCGCTGTGTACAAGCCTTAACGTGATTGGCTAGCGTCTGCACCATATTTGCATACCTGATTCCCTGTTATTGTTTGAAAAGTTTCAAGTTTGTCCACTTCTGCTATAACCAACGGACCCAATATGACTTGGACCCAACATTAAAATTTTCAACTCATGACATCCCTTGACATTTATGTTAAGCTGCTTTTGACACAGCCTACATTGTAAAAAGTGCTATAGAAATACAGATGAATTTAATTTAATCACTCCATTCAATGTAAATTAAAAGTGTTAACCCTGATGCTAATAACTGTAAGTGGAGAGAAGAAAGGGCCTGCAAATATTTACACTAAAATGTTTAGCTAATGATAAAATTATGACTGGAAGTTGAAGAGAATTGTTTTAATATGTTGTGTATTACAAGGCATTTGGTTACAAAAGGCAAGTACTATATGCTCAGAACTAATTTGATCTGTTAGCAAAACTTTGTCATCATTGTATAATGTCTTAGCATACATCTGCTTTAAAACTACAGAGCCATACTGTATGTCTTGTGTCATCTTTAATTATCCTCGTCTCTGAACAACAGTACAGTGCTTAAACTCAAACATATTGTGTAAGAAGCTTGAGTTCATCCACACAGACGCTCTCTTATGAGACTCAAGATGAAACGCATCCCAAATCTAGAAATAGCTTTGAGTTGGCTTGAAAAACAGTCATTCATTTTCATCACTGAGCATTGGTAGAACTTCTGTTTCTGAGAGCTTGTTTACCAGGGACGTTTCTAGACTTTTTGTCACCCTAGGCAATATTGCTATCATTCAACATTCCTGACCATTATCAATAATAAAGCTTAGAAAAACAGGGCATCAGTATATTGTAAACCGATAGGTTCAAATATTTCTTTCCAGTTATCAAAGAAATAATTTGTTCCTTTATTATAGTTTTGTAACTATTAAATTGTTTTAAATTCTAAATTGTAACATATACATCAGTGTAAATCCTATGACTGGTGGAAAAACATATTTCTGTTATTGTGTACCCGGGTCTCCGCTTTTGCCATGGCCTCTTCTGGCTTTAACAAACTTATCCCTCAGGTTTTTCCAAACCTTTTAACAAAATATTTCCTCCTTTCCTATGGCTATTGCAGTTTCTAGGCAAAAAATATCGAGAAAAAATGTAGAGTCTCAAAAAACTTCATGCACTCTGCCAGCCGGAATCCTGCCGTGGCGCACCCAAAGCGAACCTCCGCAAACTCTGTGATGACGTCACATTCACCGCACACACTCAATCGAACTGTTGAGCGGATGTTCGAGTATAAACCAGGCTTAATGCTGTCAAACTGATTTAATATAATCTCTACTGTAAAAAGCTCTGTAAAAACAAAGAAGACATGACCAAAGTTGGAGTGGTTATATAAGCTATAACATCTACTACTACTACTTTTACTATCACTAATAAGACTGTAATAATAATAATAATAATAATAATATTATTAATAATAATAATAATAATAATAATACTATGTATGTATTATTATTATTATTTTTTTTATTGACACAGTGGCTCAGTGGTTAGCACTACAAATTAACATATATCTAATAGCATGGAACATATAATTTAAACTGTATTAATTTAAAGATTTTTTTTAAATCTGGACCTTGTAATTTTGTTAAAAAAAATGTAACCTTGTATGTATCAAAACAACATTTTTAAAATGAATGACACCATTTTTATATATACCATTTATTCACAAACATTTACAAAACAGTTCATTGTCTCTTTCACATGTGCAAATGTCTTTATAAGCAAGTATTTAAGCAAGTCTAAGTTATAAGTAAGTCCACACAAAATCTGCATGTGCACAAATCTGCAGATTTCAGCAGATTTTTAGTCTATCTATAAGTATATTTATTTATGTGTACATTTATATTTATACCATTTTTACATTAATTTTAGTAATATTATTGACATATGAAAATGTTCATATGATTTATTTGCAATACAATTTGTAAAGTAATAGTTCCTGTCTTTTAGTAGATATATTATAAGAGACATGCTTTGTTTACCAAATAAGTGGATCTAATTGAATTTGTATTGTAAGCATTAAATAAAAGTTTAAAAGGTGTCATTCTTATTTTATATATTAAGTTTTGAGTTACAATATTCCCAAAAACATACCACATAAATTTGCAGATTTTTTACAAAATTCTGCATAGGAATAGCAAAACAAATATATACAGATTCTGTCTGGACCTCAAATAAGTATAAGTAACTGTAATAAAATGACCTACAAATTATAGGATAAATGAATCTTATAGGATAAATGAAAAATAATCCATATTTTTCAGCTCATACACACTGCAAGAATTAAGTTAACATTAGTTTTCACAAATTTAAGTGGATTGAACATAAAACAATTAAGTTGTCCCCACGAAAAACATTCAGTTGATTCAGTTCATTATGATTAAGTAGTTTGAACAAGCAGCAAACATATTTTTTTGAGTGTAAGATAATTACAGTACTGTAGCTAGTTATGGTTGTAACTAAACACACCCAACACTTGTCAAAGCGGACACATTTTAAATGCTTGTTACTACCTGCTGTGATTGAATCTCATGTGTGATATTCATAGGAATTAAACAATTTCTATAGAAGTGAAGGGAAAGACCCTTTTATTTGTCTGTACAGTGCAGAAACAGAAATCCAGTCTTTCTGGTCACCTGGCCTGTGCCGTGACTGAAAAATCCTGTCATATTTTTCGACAAACTAGACAAGCGACTTGACTTTTTCCACTCATTTATTTGAACTTCCGTTCAGCGACAGTCGTTGTGAGCGTAGCGATCGATGGGTTATGAACTCTGCATACTGCACTGAAGAGCGTGACTAGATCCTCGGTGAACAGCGGCACCTGGAAAATGGGATTCAGCACTGGTCGTGCCATGGTATCTGCCAGGAGGCTTATCTACAAGCTGCACTGCATACAGAGAACACACTTTCTGCTCTCCATTCACTTCTATTACAACTAGCACAACGTGTGGAACAAGGCAGAAAACTCGACAACTGGAGTACCGTGTGTCTGGATGAAAGGACTGAGCACTAATCCGAAGCTCAGCTATATGTGAGAGAGCAAATGCAAGATGAAGTTTATTTTGAGTGTGAAATAAGATATAGCCTACTGTAGCTTTTATATTTATATATATATATATATATATATATATATATATATATATATATATATATATATATATATATATATATATATATATATATATATATATAATTGAAGTCAGAATTATTAGCCCCCCTGAATTATATGTTTTCCCCAATTTCTGTTTAATGGAGAGACAATTTTTTCAACATATTTCTACACATAATAGTTTTAATAACTCATTACTAATAACTAATTTATCTTATCTTTGCCATGATGACAGTAAATATTATTTTACTAGATGTTTTTCCAAGACACTTCTATATAGTGGCATTCAAAGGCTTAATTAGGTTAACTAAGCAAGTTATTGTATAACAATGGTTTGTTCTGTAGATTATCGAAAAACATATATAGCTTAAAGGGGCTAATAATTTTATCCTTAAAATGTTTTTAAAAAAAATTTAAAACTGTTTTTAATCTAGCCAAAATAAAATAAATAAGACTTTCTCCAGAAGAAAAAATATTATCAGATATACTGTGGAAATTTCCTTGCTCTGTTAAGCATCATTTGGAAAATATTTAAAAAAGAAAAATATATATAACAAGTCCACGTTATGCACTGTTATTGAAAACTATGTAAAAAATAGTATTTAAGGTACTTTATGATGATATATGGCAACAACGTAAAACAGTGGATCTAACTTAGAAATTTCAAATTTAGAACTTTCCTTATAATTAATACATTTGTTTGAAATGATTTAATTGGTGTTGCGGTATTATAAGCTTTAACACAGAACTTATAAATGACACCTTATACATACTATCCAACAACTCATATTCGAACAGTTTTCATTTATTCCATTCTTTTTTTCTATGAATACAACATAGAGTAAATATAAATATTTTCTCAAGTAAATGTTATGACAAATAAATAAGTCTAGTATATCCAGATGCATCACAATAATGTAGCTACTAGTAAACAATGCTTATTTATTATAATGTAAACTTTACTACGCCTGTCTTATCTGCCTCTGAGCTAACTTATGTGAACTGTCTCAATCACTGCTCTTAACAAATGTCCAGTCTGCATCATTCTCATGGTCACTAAAACCCATCTCATCCTCACTTTCATCTGCAGGAAGAGCCAGTTCTGTCCTTTTCGTCTTTCACTTACCATAGAACATGGTGGTGCTCACTAATACACTGTTCCCTGGATTCATATCTATTCAAAAGTAGTATTGCCATTAAAACTAGATTTTATCCATAATGCAAATTCCATTAGCATATGACTAACTGACATTATATTACTAACATCCATGTGGTTACAACTTAAAAGTTCACAGATGACCTTGTCTCAACCAACCAACCAACCAACCAACCAACCAATATATTAACCAACTAACCAACCAACCAATCATTCATTCATTCACTTATTCATTTTCTTTTCGGCTTAGTCCCTTTATTAATCCGGGGTCGCCACAGCGGAATGTACCGCCAACTTATCCAGCACATGTTTTACGCAGCAGATGCCCTTCCAGCCACAACCCATCACTGGGAAACATCCATACACACTCACACACACATACACTACGGTCAATTTTAGCATACCCAATTCACCTGTACCGCATGTCTTTGGACTTGTGGGGGAAACCGGAGCACCCGTAGGAAACCCACGCGAACACATGGAGAACATGCAAAATCCACACAGAAACGCCAACTGACCCAGCCGAGGCTCGAACCAGCAACCTTCTTGCTGTGAGGCGAATGTGCTAACCAAAAAAGACCTACAAATGTTGTAAAATATGTGCTTAAAGCAGGGGTAACCCAGGTATGTATGATTGGGGTTAAAGCTAAAATATGCAGGACACCCGACCTCCAGGACCAAGATTGAGAACCCCTGGCTTAAAGAATTCAGCCAGCAACCACACACATGCTCAAAAAACCTTGAAAGGTTCTCACTGCTTTGACAACTGCAGCTAAAAATGATTTTTAAAAATTAGATTTTGTTCAATTTCTAGTCCAGATATCTAAAAATACTTCAATCAAGAAGCATTTTCTAGACAAAAAAAATACATTGTGTTGTTTTAAGACATAATAAGCCAAAATAAAATTAGATTTTCCTTAAGATAAGCTAAATAATCTGCCAATGGGGTAAGCAAAATTATTTTGTTTCTTTTAACTTGAAATTATTTTGCTTACCCCATTAGCTTGTTTTAAAGAAAAAAGAAGAAAAAAAATCACTTAATTTTGGCATATTATTTCTTAAAAAACTATATGTTTTACTTACCTGGAAAATGCTTCTTGATTTAAAGAATTTTTAGGTATTTGAACTAAAAACAAGACAAAAAAAATCTAAGTAATAGTACTTTTTTGCAGTGTACTGTAAATGCAGCTGACTGTAAATGGAATCAGAAATGTTTTGAGCTTGTCCACTTTCGGCCACTTCCAGAAGTAATCAAAACCGCATTAGATTGAATTGCTTAAGTAGTGCACTCATGGGGTTGAATGTACATAACAATATTTGAACAGATACAGTAGCTACAGCCATTCTGTTTTAGCACAAGCACACCTCCTTATGTAAATGAATCCCATTACAGATTACATCTTATATGCAACGCTGTCGAAATGCAATTAATATCAGGATTTATATTTAAACGACTCTCCGTTATCCCTTATGACTCGCTTAAACGCTGTGGACAAAAACACAATCTGTGTTACAGATGCCAGCGAACACTGTGTAACTGATAATTATGATGTGAGACTGGAGAGAGTGAAAAATCAGTCACGCTGTGAACAAGTAGGAGGAACCAAGAGTCCAGTGTTGAGCTCGGGCTCTGGACCTCATTTCATCTTAATTAAGCAGCTAGAAGACTAACAGAAGCACACTCCTTCAATCCAGCCGTGTGTTTGGTCATTTGCATACAGTAATGAATCTCTAAAAAGCAAGAAGGGAGGGTTTTAAGTGTCATTATCTTCAAATTGTAATTTGGTGGCAAGGTAGTCTGAGGCATTTTTCAAAGCAAAAACTACTAATGGCAAATAATATCCCATGGGAGAACGGGTGTGAGATATGCTTCTCAGCCTAAATTAAAACTTATTGCTAAATTAAGTATTTTTATTCATTCATTATTTATTTATTTGTATTATTATGCAGTGAATTGTTAGAAAACTGAAGAAAATAAATGAAAATAAACTGTTCTACAGCTTTAGCAAAGTGTGAATTGATATTATTTCTTCATAATTGAAACTATGTATAACTAAATAACTAAATAAATAAACAAACAAGTACATAAGTAAATGAATGAATGCATGATTTAATGAAGATAAAATAAAAAAAAATTATTAATATAAAAATTTTAATAAATATATTAAAAATTAAAAATATAGTTAAAATAAATCAATGAAGCTACCAATTTAAAAATATCAGCCATCATGTTTTAATTGCCAATAGTTTTGTTTTATTAGTAAGCAAATAAGTAAAACAACCAATCAACAAATCAACCAACCAAACAATCAAACAATCAATAAATCAACCAACCATTAAATAAATCAACTCACCAATCAATCAACAAACCAACCAACCAATCAATCATTAAATTAATCAACCAACCAATTACCCACCAACCAAATATTTCAATCAACCAACCACCAATCAATCAATCAATCAATCAATCAATCAATCAATCAATCAATCAATCAATCAATCAATCAATCAATCAATCAATCAATCAATCAATCAATCAATCAATCAATCAATCAATCAATCAATCAATCAATCAATCAATTAATAATTAAACCAACTAACCAACCAAGCAACCAACCAATTATTCATTCATTCATCATTCATTTTCTTTTTGGCTTAGTCCCTTCATCAATCCGGGGTCGCCACAGCAGAATAAACCGCCAAATTTTCCAGCATATGTTTTACGCAGCGGATGCCCATGTAGCTGCAACCCATCTCTGGGAAACATCAATACACACTCATTCAACCAACCAATCAATAAATAAATCAATCAATCAACCAACCAACCAACCAATTAATAAATTAAACAACCAACCTACCAACCAACCAACCAATCAATACATGAACCAGCTAACCAACCAACCAATCAATCAACCAATTAATAAATCAACCAACCAACCAGCCAAATCAATCAATCAATCAATCAGTAAATGAACAAACCATTCCAATCAATCATCCAACCAACCAACCAACCAACCGTTCAAATGAATGAATGAATGAATGAATGAACGAACCAACCAACCAACCAACCAAATCAATAAATCAATTACCCAACCTATTAATCAATTAAACAACCAACCCACCAATTAATGAATGAATCAACCAACCATCCATTCAATCAACCAACCAACCAAATCAATCAACCAATCATCCAACCGACTAACCAACCAATCAATAAACCAATCAACCAACCAAAAAATACATATATATATCGACCAACCAACCAACCCAACAAACCAAACCAACCAAGCAACCAACCAATAAATTAACCAACCAGCCAAACAAAAAAAGGACCAACAAACCAACCAATTCATACATCACCCAACCAACCAATCAATTAACCAACCAAACCAACCAATCCATACATCACCCAACCAACCAACCAACCAATCAATCAATCAATCAATCAATAAACCAACAACCAACCAACCAACCAACCGTCTAATAAATCCATTAATCAACCAACTAACCAAACAACGACCAACCAACCAACCGATCGATCCATAAACCAACCAATCAATTAATCAGTCAGTGAGTCGATCAATCAACCAACAAGCCAATCAAATGTTAAAATGAATGAATGATTCAATCAATAGAAATGAATGCAACAAAAAATGTTAAATTCTACTCTAATCTTATAATATAACAAAACAAACAAATAAACATGCACAGAACAAAATATATCAAATGATGGATGTTAGTCTTGTAAGAAAATTAAATATTTACTCTTTTATATATTACATTTTTTAAAGCATGGTTAATATCTGCTCTATTACAAATTAAACTTAAGCATATTCTATAACAAAAGCTGCATGACATACTGTACTATGTTTTATTATTTCCCACTTAATTCTTCTGAGGTTTCAGCTCTGGAGTACCTGCGCACTGAGATGCGTCTGAAGTAACAGCTCTGAAGACGATACACATGTTGTGGCACAGAGGTTAATTGGACAGGCAACGTTTCTCTCTAGGAGGCAAATGTACATGAGCACTTTTCATGGCTGCATCTGGAAGCTGCTCGCCGTCTGATTGATGTCGACTGCAGTAATGGAATGAGTTTAATGTATGTGACTCAGCTTCACAATTAAAGCTAATGCAAAACATCAATCAACACCGACTCAGTTTGTTTTGAAATGTCCAAATTGAGCAAGATTTTCATCTCCGATTTTATCTTTGGATCGAGTGCTCTGCATTTGCTTATCAATTTGCATTAATGGAGGATGTCATACAGACATTTTTATGAAAAAAAAAACTAACAAACAACTTCACATACTATCAATACCTGCTAGAAATTATATTAAATGTAAAGATCTGATCTCCAGACCTTCATCAGGCATAGACACACATTGAAAATAACTGTAAATAAAGACTGTATTTGAGAAAACAATAACCAATGAATATTACAAAGGCTGACCAATCGCAATGCGTGATAGAACAATCAATCATGAACGACATACTAAAATAAATAAAGATTAGTTATACAATTTAAATAATTTAATAATAATTTGATTATAAAGTTTAATTATAGTTATTGCTGATTGTAATAAAGTTAGATGGCCACCTGGTGGAGGACCGACGAACTTTTAAATAATTAATTATGGAAAATGAAACAAACAGGCAGCAGCTTCTCACGGCAACTGTCGTCAAACTGAAAGCAAATGTAAAACACAGGCTGCGTCTGAAATCGCCTAGGTACTGCATTTAAATTGAACACATGATCGGAACTCGGATGTACTACCATTTTTTCATCACCACATGACCTACCCATGTCAGTTGCATTCATGAGTTTTCTTGCGGTGCATCATGGGATAGCGTAGTGTCCATCCAATGCGCACTTCAGAATCTCACCAGAAGTAGTAGGTCATCCAGACACTCCTCACTTACTGTTTTTTTTTTTTTACTTTATGAATTCAGACATACTACTCGGCTCGCAAACAGTTTTTAGCATACTATGTAACATGCGATAACTATAAAGTATGCGATTTCGGATGCAGCTATAAACTGTCCAGGCCTAGTCCTCTTTCGTCTTTCACTGCAGTCTCTCCCCCTTTTATTATCCAGAGCTCCTTCATGAGACTTGAGACAGATGGCGGGTCCAGGTTTCAGCAGTTAGCACTTAAACCTGGTTTATACTTCTGCGTCAAGTGATCTGCGTGACCCACGGTGCCTGCCTTGTTCATTGTCATGCATTTATACTTCTGCATGCTGATTCTGTTGCTCTGCAATAACACTTCCTAAACACTGGCTGGGAGATGTTGTTTATGTTCCTCTGTGTTGAGTTTCTTTGCTGGTGTTTTGTTTTTTCTGAACACTACCTTAATGTAGAAGTAGCTCAAACTTGCTAATGAGGCAGGAACCGGAGGACGTGCAACAACTTTAATCATAAGGTAAACACAAAACAAAACGTTCCATCTGGACCTCCTTCACAGGAGTTGACAAATGTAAACAATTGCCCCAACGCGTTCGCGCTGCTTTAAGTCCCACCCACACTCGTCAGCGCTACCAAGCCGACCAATCACAGAGCATGTACTATGCGTCGTTGTTACGTGATGTTACATTTTTTGAGAGGTGCGCGTCAGCGTCGATGACGGCCATGGAGAGGCCTATGCGTCCTTCACGAGTGGACACATAGCCCTCGCCATGGCCATTGCCGACGCGCACCTCTTAAAAAAATGTAACTACACGTCACAAGGACATGTGCATGCGCTTGACATAGAAGTATAAATCAGCCTTCACACCACCGTGCCTCGCACACTCACATCTCCCACCCCACTTGCTACACTGATTGTACTTGTTTAGCTTTACACAACAAAAATGCTTTAGTTTGTCTTGTTTCTAGTTGAAATATCTAAATTTTTAATAAGGCAAATAATAAGTCAAAATTAAGAGATTTATATAATATAATATAATTTAATATAATATAATATAATATAATATAATATAATATAATATAATATAATATAAGTTATTCAATAAGTCAAAAAGTTGAGAGTTTTCCCTTAAAACAAGCAAAATAATCTTGTTTTTGCTTTAAAACAAAATTATTTTAGTTTTTCATTTTTTAGTAAAAACTATTCTGCAATTATTTCACTTATTTATGAAAACAAGACAACATTTTGTACGTGTCTAGAAAATGCTTCTGAATGTAAGAATGTCTAAATATTTGGACTAGAAACAAGACAAAATTCTTAAAATGTAGTCACAGTTTTTCTTAATTGCTTTGGCTCAATTCTTGATTGAAATTTTTATTTCTCAAAACTTTAAGTTTAGATCTCTGAACAATTAGCTTATTGTTCCCTTCAGAGGGGCATTTCTCATTGATTTAGGCAAAGTGCAAATGATTTAGCAGGTGTGCAAACAGTAAGTACAATTGTCTGCAGTTTGACCGAAAATTAATTGCATATAGCTTGTTGATAAAAACTGATGAGTCGATTCTCATTTAAACTGTCAAACTCTTTACAACTTCTCAATAATTTTTCATCAAGTAAGCCATCACACTCAAAACAATTTATTCAATTATAAAACATTTGTATACCCACGGGTACACCATAAATCTCTGAGATTGACATTGTTTGTAATGTCTGCTAAATTGGTAAATGAATTCTGTTTGCAATACAATTTGCATCATCTATTAAACCAATCAGTTTTGGGAGCATATATATGTAGATGGTCCACAGCAAGATCACTACCGTTTATTTGAGAATGGAGAACTTCCACAACCCCTAACTGCAGCAGAAGATGTGTAATCTCTCATTTTCAAGGATGCTATTTTATAGTATTTTTTGTGGTAACCTAAGAAATATAACACATACAATACAGTAATTTGACAAGCAAGATTTCATTTTAAATGTAATACATTCATGCAAAAATAAACTTACTGTATAAATACAAATGTTTATTAATATTATTATTATTATTATTATTATTATTATTATTATTATTATTATTATTATTATTATAAGTACTATTATTATTATTATTATTATTATTGTATGTACTATTTATGCTGGTCAACAAAATACAGATTTTTAAAAACACTAATTTCTATGGTTGACTGTAATGGTCAAAAAACAACTAATTATTGTGAGCAGTGTGGCTCACACAATGACAAAAACACTATGTTTTGGTGGCTTTGGCCAAATTACTCACATGACTACAAGGTTTTAAAGCATAAATAAAAGTTCTGAAGTTCCAGGAAACCATTTTCAGATTTGCATTCACAGCTTAGAAAATGTTAAGACTGTTTCGAAAAATGTGCCAAAGCAATTGAGAAAAACTATAATAATAACTGGTAACAATAAGAAAGAAAGAAAGAAAGAAAGAAAGAAAGAAGGAAAGAAGGAAAGAAAGAAAGAAAGAAAGAAAGAAAGAAAGAAAGAAAGAAAGAAAGAATAACATCCAACTATTAAGCTGAAATAATATTTAAGCTTATGTATTATTTATACTTAAGCTCTTTAAGCATACTTGATCATGCTTGGTCAATTACACCATTTTGAGCTGAGCTTAACAACAATCAACCACTCCTGTCGGTTTTTCAGTAACCAATTTGCTACGCACTATACAGTCAGCAGATCATTAACACAAAATACACCCTGCAATGTCACCAGAGTGAATTCAAATCATTAGAAAGAAAGTTTATGACAAGTTTGGGAAACTTAACTTGTCAAAAGCACCGTCTATCACCATGTACAAACTTCTCATATAGATCAAAACAGCGACTGAATCAATTATTTGGCAGGGAATGCAGTCCATTTCGCTACTGGCTGCAATACACTGTAACAAAACACAAATTGAAACATCAAATCCAGCATCCAGGTGTTAACTGACTGCCTTGTTCGACATCCCCGGAGACCTCTTCACAAAACCCAGAAAAATTAAACCCAGAAAATGAGTTGGGTGAAATCCTCATGTGATGGGAGGAAACCCGACAGCTATGCAAATCCCCCCTCTTTATGCAAGTAGGGGTAATTAGGCATAGCTAATTGTTTCTGATGTAAGAGAGAAGAAAAACGGAGAAGGGGCTTGATTTGTGAGCCGGCGTGTTTGAGGTCTCCTCCCTCAATCAAAATACACACCTGCTTCACCGCCGCTGCAGAACACTGGCATGTTTAATAAGTCTGATAACGAATGTTGATTACATCCAGCAAATGATTGCAAATATGCAAGAGAATCAGTCCTGGATTGAAACTACAATGGGTGTTTGTAGGAACAACAGTTCATTTGACTCACAGGTATCAAGTCAGAGTACACTAAATCCATTGGAATCAGACATGTTAATATTAGCATTTATTACAAGATGAAAAAGTGAATGCCTATGAAATACTAAAGAAAGCCACTAAAGCACTTAACATTTTGAATGCAAGTCTCATAAATAGCAAAACTCAAATGATAAATAAAATAATATAATAAATTAGAAAGACAATGAATACCTTCATGATTTTAGAAACAATATGTTATAAAATAAATGGTAAAACTTTGTGGACAAACTTTTAGAGTGGCTTGATAAATCTTAAATGAATGTAACGGACGGACGGACGGACGGACGGACGGACGGACGGACGGACGGACAAACAGATAGATAGATAGATAGATAGATAGATAGATAGATAGATAGATAGATAGATAGATAGATAGATAGATAGATAGATAGATAGATAGATAGATAGATAGATAGATAGATAGATAGATAGATAGATAGATAGATAGATAGATAGATAGATAGATAGAAGGACGGATAGATAGATAGAAAGACGGATAGATAGATAGATAGATGGACGGATAGATAGATAGGCAGAAGGACAGATAGATAGGCAGAAGGACAGATGGATAGACAGACAGACAGACAGACAGACAGACAGACAGACAGACAGACAGA
>NC_079448.1:45903762-46028762 GCF_903798145.1 Danio aesculapii | reverse complement strand
AGAAAGTGGAAGAGGCTAATGATGACTGACAATGTCCCTCGGACTGGGGTAACTCGGAAGATCTCTCCTTGTGTGGGGTATCAACGATGCTAAGAATGGTCAAGAATCAGCCCAGAACAACACAGGAGGAGCTGGTCAATGCTGTGAAGAGAGCTGGGACCACCGTTTCCAAGGCTACTATCAGTAATACATTAAGACGTCATGGATTAAAGTCATGCATCGCAAGGAAGGTTCCCCTGCTTAAGTCAGCCCGTGTCAAAGCCCGTCTGAAGTTTGCCAGGGACCATCTGGATGATCCACAGGAGTCATGGAAGAAAGTCCTGTGGTTAGATGAGACCAAAGAAGAACTTTTTGGTCTTAACTCTATTCGCCGTGTTTGGAGGAAGAAGAATGATGAGTATCATCCCAAAAATACCATACCTAAAGTGAAGCATGGGGCTGGAAGCATTATGCTCTGGGGGTGTTTTTCTGCACAGGGGACAGGACAACTGCATTGTATAAAGGAGAGGATGAACGGGGCCATGTATTGTGAGATATTGGGCAAAAACCTTCTTCCCTTAGTCAGAGCATTAAAGATGGGTCATGGCTGGGTCTTCCAACCTGACAATGACCCAAAGCACACAGCCAGGAAAACCAAGGAGTGGCTCCGTAAGAAGCATATCAAGGTTCTGGAGTGGCCTAGCCAGTCTCCAGACCTAAATCCAATAGAAAATCTTTGGAGGGAGCTGAAACTTTGTGTTGCTCAGCGACAGCTCTGAAACCTGACAGATCTAGAGAAGATCTGCATGGAGGAGTGGACCAAAATTCCTCCTGCAGTGTGTGCAAACCTGGTGAAGAACTACAGGAAGCGTTTGACCTCTGTAATTGTTAACAAAGGCTTCTGTACCAAATATTAAACATTTTTGACTCAAGTGATCAAATACTTATTTTACACAGTAATTTACAAATAAATTGTTTAAAAATCATACAACGTGATTTCTGGATTTTTATTTTTAGATTCTGTCTCTGTAAGTGGACATGCACCTATGGTGAAAATTCTAGACCACTCCATGATTTCTATGTAGGAGATATTGAAAAATCACAGGGTGATCAAATACTTATTGACCTCACTGTGTATATATATATATATATATATATATATATATATATATATATATATATATATATATATATATATATATATATATATAAGGTTTAATCAGCATAACTGGAGATTTAATTTCATTAACAGATTTTGAACCCATTGTACATCCTAATGGACAGATGTATTTGAAAAATTCTGATCTAAAGCTAACAAAAGTTAGTTAGTGAGTTAGTTAGTTAATTAGTTTATTTATAGAGCACATTTTTTACAACACACTGTTACCCAAAGTGCTGAACACAATCAATACCAATTAAAATAACAAATCCTACAGCACATACATAACAATTAAAACATAAGACAAATCCCTTAACATTAAAAAGGCTTAAATGCTAAAGAACAAAGATGCAGTTTGCGAAGTTTTTTTAAAAGCAGATAAAGTTGAAGCGTGTCTAATATGCTGGTGGAAGCTTGTTCCAGCATTTTATAAAAGATTTTAAACTTTAATTAGTAAGTATAATCCCTCTATTTTATACAATGTATGAAATATTAGCAAACATATCAATAAATCTAAATAAAACCATTGTCAATGTGGCTTACGTCTGTGTCTGGAATGAAGTGATGCTATGCTGCTTTTCAGTGTAGTGGACTGTTATCAAATTACAACATGCCAAGCCTTACTGCCATTTGATTGGATGACAATCGTCCACTCTCATGGACTGCAAGCTTTAATTCAGATAAAATGCTCAGGAACCCCCAAAAACATGGGCTGACATGTGATGTCCATTGTAATGGACACGGGGTCCGAATGAGTTATTTTAAAGTATCCATAATATCAATATAGTTAATGTTCTTTATCATGATATATTAAATTATTGATTAATGTCTACTCTACATTTAACATCATTTGGGAAATATTTGAAAAACAATTCAAATTTCAGAATACTTTTTGCAATGATAAGATATGAGTCTATTATAAAATAAAAATAAGATATGAGTCCATTATAATATAAGAATAAGATATGAGTCCATTATAATATAAGAATAAGATATAAGTCCATTATCATATAAGAATAAGATACGAGTTCATTATAATGTAAGAATCCCAGAATAACTTGCGGACCAAACTTCTCATGGAAACTTTTAGAAAGTAATATGCATCATAACGCTCAAATGAAATCTCTTCCTGGTGAGTACCAATTTACAGTCTACTCACTGCCAGATAAAGATTGACAAACCTGTACTCTGCCAGCCTGTTTTCGCAGTCAGTATGTGCATTAAAAATAGCACCAGTCTGAGATTACAAGAAGAAAGATCACACAAGAAATTCCAGGGTTAAAATAAATAAATAAACGTGTTTCCTGGGGTTGCCCGGCAACAAAAGAAAACCCTCCATTCCATGCAGTTGATCTTAAAATCATGTTTTGGTGTGAACAGCTCTAAACAGTGACACTCCAGTTAATCCCCGTTGATACAGAGACAGAAATGAAGGCGAGCGGCTCCTGAGGAGTTCATTTCACTTACATTCAAAGTCCTAACTACAGATAAAGCACAGCAGACGGAGGAGAATAAATAAAATAAGCAAAAGTCTTAAGAAACGGACACAAAGTTAAAGTCTTTTTGAAGTTGTGTTTCATATTGTGAGGTAATTGGAGATATGAAATAAGCTGAAGCAATTTCTGCACAATATACGATAGGTGTTACAGCTAATAGGTTTAGCTTTAATAATGTGGCTCTCCTAATCCTTGCATTAAGGATGGCCAGCGGTATTAGCTTGTGATCACAGAAATAGTCCTATTTGCAGTTAGAGTACAGTATGTGCTAATAAGAACATTTGCGAGAATTAAAGTGCTGTTATTTCATATCCTGTGGATAGGTGTGCTAATGACGATCATGTGCTTAAAGCTCTTTGATTAAACTATGAGATGTTTTGTCAATAGCTTCAGGAGCCGTTTTGAAATATCAGCAAAAATTACCAGCCCAGATGTGATATTAATCAAATACGCGACATAGTGTGATATTATTCATGATACATTTACAGTTCTGTACAGACAGGGTGGAAAATCCACATTCGCCGCAAGCTAATTTATACATTCCTTAATTTATTTTGCTGTCATGAGGGATTTTTCACTTTTCATAACTGATTGGTAAATAAAAGAGATTCAGCTTTTTTTTTTCAACTTCAAAATTAGGGTAACACTTTAATTTAGGTTCCAGTTTTTAATATTAACTACTGGTTTATTACCTGCATGTTTTTTATTAGGATATTGGCTGTTTGTTAGTATTATAAGTATAAGTATTATATTATGATCTTATTTTTATCTTTAACCCTGGATTGTTTTAAAAGTTCTTTCAGTTTTTCTACTTTAAAATTTTCATTTTTAATTCAATGTTTAATGTTACTTATCCTTTCTCTGTAATTAATAGTGTTTTTTCTAAGTGTAAAATATACAGGCAATTAGTTATGTCTTAGTATTTCTACTTCAAAATTGCATTTTTACTCAGCATCACTTGCTGTATTGTTGGTTATTTTAGTTATGTGTATGCTGGCTATATATACACTAACTGACAAAAGTATTGTTGTCGATCCTAGTTGTAAGAGCAACAAATAATAACTTAATTTATAGTTGATCATTTGAAAAAGTGGCAGAAGATAGATTTTTTCAGTTGAATCATCTGTTGAACTGCATCTCAGTCATCACAAATACTGCAGAAGACCTATTGGAACCTGCATGGACCCAAGATTCTCACAGAAATCAGTCTAGTTTGGTGAAGGAAGGAAAAATGTGGTTTGAGGTTACATTCAGTATTGGAGCGTGCAAGAGATCTGCAGAGTGGATGGCAACACCGACAGCCAGAGGTATCAAGACGTTTGTGCTGCCCGTTACATGACAAACCACAGGAGAGGGCAGATTTTTCAGCAGGATATCGCTCCTTATACTTCAGCCTCCTCATCAAAGTTCCTGAAAGCACAGAAGGTCAAGGTGCTCCAGGATTGGACAGCCCTGCCATCAGATATGAACGTTATTGAGCTTGTTTGGGATAAGATGAAGGAGAAGGCATTGAAGATGAATCCAAAGAATCTTGATGAACTCTGGGAGTCCTACAAGAATGCTTTCTTTGCCATTCCAGATGACTTTATTAATAAGTTATTTGAGTCATCGCCAAGATGTATGGATGCAGTCCTCCAAGCTCATGAGAGTCTTAAACAATATTAATTATTTTTCCACTGCACCATGACTTTATATTCTATACTGTATGTTATTTCTGTTACATGACAAGACTTTTGTCTAAGCCAAGCAAAATAGTGTTTATAATTTTAAATATTAGCAAAATATTTGCTAATATATGAATGGAAAATATATTTTTATTTGAAAAAAAATAAAAATAAAATAAATAAATAAAAATCACAAAATGCAAAACAATTTAGGTGCGTTTTTAAATCAACTTGTAATGAATGTCATTTCTGTAATGAATGTCATTTTACTTCTGTTTTAATGAATTATTCCATAAAGGAAATGAAAACACTGCAAAACATTTAATTATAAACTCTATATAAAAGCTATATACTGACTGGCTTCTCCCCTGTACAATTTCACATGAGAAATCAATCTCATTTCCACAAATTTAACTTTTAAAAAAATTATGTAATGATGTTTTTACTTTTGTTCAGGAACATTTCATGCTTAATTGCATGTCTTAATTTGATTTGTGTTTACAACAATTATGACTTTAAGCATATATAAAGTGCTATTCTATTGCATGATTATGAACCAAGGTTTTTTTTTTTTTTTGAAGCAGCAACTGTAGCAGTCATTGCTTTTGGACACAGTAATCTTTGAACTCTGGTGAAAAAAGTGGTTACGTCATGCCCAAAGGTGTGTGCAAAGTACTTGATGTAGGGTTCAAATCCAATACTGCCTTCAGTCTTCACCCTTATGCTCCATCCTAACATCACAACTCAGAGAAAACATTTTACTCGTTGCGATTTAGTCTTGCGAGATCTTGTATTGTAGCCTGAGATCTTGTCACACCCCTAATATATATATATATATATATATATATATATATATATATATATATATATATATATATATATATATATATATATATATACACACACAGTTGAAGTCAGAATTATTAGCCCCCCTTTGAATTTTTTTTTCTTTTTTAAATATTTCCCAGATTATGTTTAACAGAGCAAGGAAATTTTCACAGTATGTTAAATAATATTTTTTCTTCTGCAGAAAGTCTTATTTGTTTTATTTTGGCTAGAATAAAAGCAGTTTTATTTTTTTAAACAATTTTAAGGCCAAAATGATTAGCCCCTATGTATTTTTATATTAAATAATTATATATATATATATATATATATATATATATATATATATATATATATATATATATATATATATATTTTATTTTATTTATATTTTTTTTTTACTTGCCTAATTACCTTAATCTGCCCAGTTAACCTAATTAACCTACACTGTAAAGAAATCCATAATTTTACGGTTATTTAAAAAAATTATGGTTTTATTTTAAAAAACGTAAAATAATGGCTGTTAAATCATATAAATTTACCATAAAATAATGGACATTAAATTACAGAATTTTCCTTAAATTTTAATTTCTGGTACACCCCGGCTGCTGGAAATAAACCATAAAATTACAGTTTTTTTTACAGTGTAGTTAAGCCTTTAATTGTCATTTTAAGCTGTATAAAAGTATATAAATATAGTATAAATATAGTATATAAATATCTAGTCAAATATTATTGACTGTCATCATGGCAAAGATAAAAGAAATCAGTTATTAGACATGAGTTATTAAAACTATTATGTGTAGAAATGTGTTGAAACAATCTCTCAGACAAACAGAAATTGGGGAAAAAATAAAAGGGGCTAATAATTCAGGGGGGGGGGGGCTAATAATTCTGACTTCAATTGTAGATTTACACACATATTACAATATTATTACATATTACATATTACAAGTTACTGTAGATTAACTGTTTACAAAATACTATTTAGATTTTTCTACCTCACAATAAATTAGTTCAGTGTGTTACTCTGTTTCTTTGAGGAAAAACTGCTTCTACATAGTAAAATGTATTTTCACAAGTTCTAAATAACCCAGAGATTATGTTATTCTTATTTACTAACCATCCTTTGTGATGGTTTGTAAAAATGTCCAGCAATTTCTGAGTGAAAATGAGCTTTTTCTATGTGTACCAACAACCGGCATGAAATATCAGACTAGCCTTTTGACAACAAATGCTTAGTAGCAACAACATACTGTACTTTTTTTACACATTTTGATTGTATCCAAAAAACAGACTAAAGCAAATCTAGCGAATCGCACATCTTTCAGCCGCTGCTGGGCAAAACAAGTTAATTTTCCAGCCGTGTGTTTATTTCCTGTGAGAAGTGTCAGTCCTCACACTTCCTGCTCCCATTCTCACCGCTATACAAAATGCCTGATGTTGCCCAAACATGTGAAAGGGGCACAGCGTCCGTGTGCCTGGAAATACAAAAACCCGAAGAGGACATTAATATTCGAGATATTTCTGATGAGAAGGACACTGTCCGTGCTGCTAATGGGCTGAATAGCCGCCATAATAACCTGAAAATGGACAGCCTGTTCAGGCCAGTGTGCTTTTGTTAGATTTGATAATAGCAAGGCTTGACGAATCCCTTTGTCTGTGTGTCAAGCTGAATAGTCAAATCCAATAATGAGTGTCATCCCCTTTATTATTGAAACAGAGGCACAAAAGCTGAGTGACTGAATGATTGAAGATAATAAACAGTTATTATTTGAGATGAATGTAGTATCGCGTGAGATGGTTGTTAATTGACCTGTCGTGTTACTAATCTCTCATTGGGGGAATCGAGAAGGACGTGCTTTTGTTTAACCAGTTGCATACACGGGCGTTTCTTTTCTCTTTTTTTCGTTTAATGATGTCATAAATTCTGTATTAATTGTTTTTTCCAAGAAGGATTATTCAATGCAGGTGTCAGGTTTGAATTATATTTGCACAACGATGTCTTGAATATGGAGTGAGGAGAGTCTGCATTAACTCTTTTTATTCGCTCTGACTTGAGCATCAGCAGGTTTCTAATTGGCTGAGGTGTAGCTAAAAATGTCTGCTGCTTTTGGCGTTGTGAGTTTAGCTGAAGCTCTACATGAGACTGCTGAAATTGTAATGCAGGAGGACTGTGTAAAATTCTGAATTGAAGAACTGGATGAATTTGAAATGGTCACATTGTGCAGGAAGTCGAATGGGAATTTGAACTGGAATGGCAGGAAGATGATTTGATTATTTAAAGTAATGCAGCACAGGTAATGCATTCTGAAATGGTTCATCGCAAAGTTGAGAATATATTAATATGCACTATGGAATATTAAATCTTTTTAAAAAGTTAAACATTTTTAAGTTGCTTAAAATTTTAGTTGCTTAAAATTCTTTATAATTTTTTTTGAGGCTGCATTTTTCGGATTAAAATGCAGTGAAATATTATTACAATTTAAATACATTTTAATTATGAAATATCATTACAATTTATATATAATGTTTCATATTTTTACATATTCCTGATATACAAAGCTGAATTTTAAGCATCATAAGTCCAGTGGTGAATGTCGCATGACCCTTCTCTAATCATTCTGATGTGCTGATTGTGTTTAATAATAATGCATCATATTATTCATATTAATAAAATCATATTGTGATTAATTAAACAGCATCATTTTGCTAATTTTATAACATTAAAATATCTTCACTGATGTTTGACAATTATTTATTCATAAATTTTCCGTCGACTTATATTATATTATATTATATTATATTATATTATATTATATTATATTATATTATATTATATTATATTATTCATTCATTTTCTTTTCAGCTTAGTCCCTTTATTAATACGGGATCGCCACAGAGGAATGAACCACCAACTTCCAGCACATGTTTTACGCAGCAGATGCCCTTCCAGCTACAACCCATCTCTGGGAAACATCCATCCACACTCATACACTACGGACAATTTAGCCTACCCAATTCACCTATACCGCATGTCTTTGGACTGTGGGGGAAACCGGAGCACCCTGAGGAAATGCAAACTCCACACAGAAATGTCAACTGACCCAGCCGAGGCTCGAACCAGTGACCTTCTTGCTGTGAGGCGACAACACTACCTACTGCGCCACCGTGTTGCCCTATATTATATTGTATTATATTATATTATTGGTTTATTCATTCTCCTTCCCTTTATTCATGAGGGGTCGTCACAGCGGAATGAACCGGCAACTTATTCAGCATATATTTTACAGAGCAGATGCCCTTCCAGCTGCAACCAAGTACTGGGAAACATCCATACACACTCATTCACACAAGGGGCAGATTTAGTGATTTGGGAGCATTTAGCAATTCCAGGTATGGGGCCCTAGCACTTAAAAAAAAAACTTCATGTTAAAAAGTATATGTATATTTTATATATTTTAATATTTAAAGGAACCTTTATGTTCCTAATGTAAAATTAAAAGCAATAAATTCACACATAAAATGAGAGGGGTCTGGATACAGACCTGGTGCAGTGCAATCTAAGCTGCATCCAATGCATTTTAATGGGCTCACCTAACTCCACCCCTAACCATACCCCTCACAGTGACGTCACTCACTCACTCGCTGAGTGATGCAATCTCAGCTTGCATGATAAAGGCTGCATCCAGATACTAATGAATACTATTGATAAAAAAAAACAAGTTCACAAAATATGTACAGCAGGAGTGTCCGATTTCTGTCGTGGAGGCCGGTGTCCTGCAGATTTCAGCTCCAACTTGTCTCAACACACCTGCACAGTTGTTCGCTTTTTTGAATATTTGGCACTGGGGGGTCTGAAAAGTCCAACCCAGGCTCATTCTGAAAACCTAGTCCCATGGACGTTTCTGGAGACTGCGAAATACGTCCCAGGAGGTACGTATTTTTGCAGTTTTTGTTTTTAGCAAATCCGCGAGAGGCCGCTGTGTGCGCTTTTTCGCTTCTCAAATGTCTCTCGCGAGTGCCAATTGCAACCACGCTGTTCTTGCGTAAACCCACCAGAGGCTGCTGTCGAATGACCGTCTGTCCGACTGGCTGAATGATTGACTAGGCGACCCGCCGGCCCAATCGGCCGGCCGACCCACCCACCTCCTTCCCTGAACCCAACCAATTTTACCGATTGACCCGCCTGCCCGCTTACACTGAAAAAAGTGTTGCATGCAAAACTGTTGCAAGCAATTTATTTGTGTTGAATTTAAACAAACAAATTAAATTTAATAATGTTCAACTTAATTTGTTTGTTTAAATTCAGCCCAAATAAATTGTTTACAACCACTTAAGATAAAACATTTAGTAAATCCAAGGAATCATCTTTGAATAATTTTTTTTTCAGTATACTTCCCTAAACCCAACCAACAATTTACAAAAGCTGTCCAGAAAAAGAAAAGCCCTTGTCTGATTTTTACCACGTTTTCGGATTTTACCACATTCTCACCCTGCTATGAACTTGTTCACTTTATTTCTTGGATTCTGTTTTTGTCTTACCTGATTTCTGGAACGGCTCTTCCCCGACTCAAACCCAGTCGTCGTGGTCAGCTTCTCTCTGCGTCTCAAGTCCACCGATGTACAGGACGAGCTAACCGGACAAACTGGTTGCGGCGGGAAAGCCCTCCACACGAAGGTAAGTGGTCAGCCGGTAAGCGCTAAAAGGAACGGCATCATACCGCCCCGTGGCGTTCGCTAAAAATATAAAATGAAGCCATTCGTACCTCCGGCTACATAATTTGCAGTCTCCAGAAACGTCCATGGGACTACGTTTTCAGAATGAGCCTGGGTTGGAAAAGTCAATAAGTTGGCAATACTGGCTGGCAGTGTCTTTGACTGAAGCTCTCACACCTCGTGCATGTGCAATACAGAAGGAACGTTCCATTATTTATTGGGGCCCCCGGTTTTGAAATGAAGTAAAAACGTCAAAATATTAACAGTTGTAGACAGATTTTACAACATATGATAGAAAACATATAAAACAGCTATATAATATAGGCTTCTTAGCATTGGACTGGGGGCCCTAATTCCCCAGGGCCCTAATACCCCAGGGTTCTAATCGGCTGTATACCTCACTAAAGTCTAGTAGTTTATTCAATTCACCTACAGGACATGTCTTTGGACTGTGGGAGAAACCAGAGCGCCCGGAGGAAACCCATGTGGACACAGGGAGAACATGCATAAAACATGCCAACTGAGACCAGCCAGGACTCGAACCAGCGATCTTCTTGCTGTTAGGTGACAGTGCTAACCACTGAGCCACCGTGTTGCCTGTTTGTCAATTAATTGTATGTAGTTTTTTGTTGTTGTTGTAGCTTTATATATATTCTAAAAAAGTTGAATACAGTAGGAAATCACAGTCCAATGCACAGAACTAGCTAAAGTGCTTGATGCAGATGATTACAGTGATCCTCCTCTGATATTTGTCTTCAAACATACTTTATATTTACCCGAAGGTACACAACGGAGAAATGCAGAGTGAAACAGTAACTGTCTAGGTTGTTAATATGGAATATCTAACACTTCCCCGAAGAGGAGCAGAATTGTGATGAGCCAGCTGAGAGGATGCAGAATCGCAGGTTATTATAAGCCTCCGCTGAGATGCAGAGTGGGTGTTTTCAGCCAAGCATGCTTTTTAACTACAAATGCATCACACGCTCCGACATTCACGCATACACGCTCATGCAAACACTCAGCCACATACTGTTCCTTTGAGGGAAATTCAAGCTAATCCTTTGGAAGACATGACTTCACAGATCGTTCTTTGTCAATTATGTAAGATGTAACTAAAACTGTCGTTTCTAATTGTGGATCGCTGTCGCTCAGCGCTTGTTCGTAAGTCTGATGTGAGGATGACGTGAATGAGATCTTCTTTTCACTAATGTTTCAATGTCTTTCACAAGTATCGCCATTGACTGAATTCATTCAGTACAGCCATTTTCTATGTTGGGGACATGCATGTGTACACTGTGTATAAAACTATCCACATGGACACTGTTATTTGGTGATGGTACAGTATGTTGTGTATTCACTGTTAAAAATGTTGGGATCCACACAATTCCTTTATGTTGTCCCAGCACAAATTGATTAAATTAACAATCAAAAATGTTTAAAAAGCGTGTTGTTTCAACTCATTTTAAATAAGTAGTTTGAACAAGCAGCAAAAGTCATTGTTTGAGTGTTGCTTCATACAGTCCTTTTACCACTACTGGGGTCCATTCTTCGTACCTTGCTTAAACGATCCAAGATGATTTGACAGATCCTGGATCTTTTAATCTTGATAACTGATCTCTGGCTAATTTGGTCCTTCAAACAAGTTCGCGAATCAGATTAAAATGTCTGGTGTAACGACATTATCTGATTAATTTTCAATTATCCCTGTGAGCAAAATTCGTAGTAAACGGTTTGTTAAATATGATATGCACTCATTTTACACTTTCATGTGTCGAGTGTTCAGCAATGTTTTTAGTTTTACATTTAGGGCGTACTCACATTAGGTGCAGTTGCCTTGAACCGTGCACAATTGTCCCCCCTCCCCCTCAGCCTGCACTCACATTGCAGTTTTACCAAACCTGAGCCCAATTACATCATCGATGATGTGACTGTTCAGTTTAACAGAGAGAAGCGCTCTTGCTCAGCACAGTGTAGATTGCTTTAGTTATATCTTTTTGTATTATTTTCAGTCGTTTGGGATGCAATTATCATTAAAGTCCCCATGCTGCACGTAATTAGAGGTTTAAGGAAGGTGAAGCTGACGTGCAGCAAGGGGTTTACATCTTTAATAAACTACCGACAGTTCGCGTTCATTGAAAATTAAGAATGATTAATAAATCTATATAAAACAGTCCCTTAAAAGTCATGTCTCGTCTTCAGTTTCGGGTTCAGGCGTGCTTTGCACTCACACTACAAGCATACCATGCCAAAGCCCAACTGAACTGCGCTTTAACACACCTCTTTAAACCAGTCCAGGGCCGGCTAACTTAACCGCAGCTGAGCCATATTCAAAGCACTCACACTTCTCAAACGATCAGGGAAACATGCCTGGGTACAGTTCGGATAGCAAAGTGTGAGTGCGCCCT
Source organism: Danio aesculapii (assembly GCF_903798145.1). Classification (NCBI taxonomy): domain Eukaryota; kingdom Metazoa; phylum Chordata; class Actinopteri; order Cypriniformes; family Danionidae; genus Danio; species Danio aesculapii. The sequence goes on along the minus strand of NC_079448.1, from coordinate 46,016,515 downwards.
TAGAGCGGATTGTCTTTATTATAGTAGCTATTCAAGTTTCTTAATCGGTATAAGGAATAACTGGCCGTGTAAATTAGTTTTGCTTAAAAAAAAAATTTGATATGTGATGAATGTAAAATTCGGCCCGGGACTACGTTTTTTTTTTTTTGTTGTTTTTTCATCTGGCCCTCGGCCCAAAAAGTTTGGACACCCCTGGTCTAAAAAGTCTATATTAATAAATGTTCTCTTTGATCCCCTTGGGGAGAACCACCACATTTTGTACTTTTTTTTTGAGAGTGCAGATTGGATAAGTTTTATTTATATATATTTAAAAACTTTTATGTATATAAACATAAATATGAATTATTTAATATTAAATATTACTAATTTTTCTAAATTATAAATGTGATATATACATTTTTTTTACTATTTTACTATTTTTCCAAGTGTATATAACCTATAGGTTACTACTGGTTATACCTTTAAAGATTTAAATAATCTAGCTCCTGTTTATCTAACCAACCTTCTGTCTCGCAACAATCCAACCTGCTCTTTAAGATCTCAAAACTCAGGGCTTTTGGTAGTACCGAGAATAGCAAAGTCGAGTAAAGGAGGTTGAGTCTTCTCTTTTATGGTTCCTAAACTCTGGAATAACCTTCCTGATAATGTCCGTGGTTCAGACACACTCTCGCAGTTCAAAACTAGATTAAAGACCTATCTTTAAAAAAAAAACATACACCCAGTGCATCACTTAGAGGTATGAATAGGCAAGATGTTTTTGCATCTCGTTTATATACACTATGAACAGCAGCTATGCTAATTATTCTCTTTATTCTCTATTTCCACCTGGGGATCCTCTTCCCGAGACCCTCAGACTATGCAACGCCACTGATTTGATCCAAGACCAGCGACGAGATGATCCCAAGGTTTCCATAATCCTGGACCAGGCCATATCTTGAGCTGATGCTGTGGTGGTCATGGAGGAGTGGAGAGCATTAGACTAATTCCTGTGACGCTCCCGGAACAGACGAGTCTTCACTGAGGTCCAGCATTCTCCAGCTTACGGTGTCTAGACTGCAGCTCTACACAAAACGTTTGGCCACAGGAGAAATGGTCATGCATATCTGAGCCTGGTTTCTCTCGAGGTTTTTTTTAATTCTTCACTTTCGCCAATTGGTCAATTTTTCGTTGCTACTGTCGCTACTGGCTTGCATGGTTCTGGATCTGTAGAGCTGCACATTGATGGATTTGCTCTTCAGTGTTTGGACTCTCAGTAGTGATTATTAAACCACACTGAACTGAACTAAACTGAACGGTTGCTATGACAACAATTCTTGAATGAGTTTTGAAGACCTAGATCGTGTCAAATCGTCAATAACCAAATCCAGCTAATTGAGTAATCTAGAACGAACCCCTGGCATTAGCAAAACCTATTGTGCATATTGACACTACTATACTATAGAGCTTATCATAATTTTTAGGCTTTTACACACTTAAAATTGCATAATGTGGTATTTTCAGTTATCGATTGCTTTTTTTTATCGTCGATGTATAAACAGCTTACAACAAAATAAAAAAAAAAAGTCACTTTTCTCAACATCTATAGTCTATAAAAGCCTGTAGACTGAAGGAGAGTACAAATCCAAAGGATGCAACATTTACAGTGTACACACTTCTGAAAGCCTCTCTTCGGTTTTATGACCCATGAAATCAATGCGTTTTACAGTATGGTCAAGATATTGCCGATAGAGCTATTCTCTACTGTAATGTCAATATATACAGTCGTTTATAGTTTCATAAAACCAGATCTACGCTCTCAGAAATAAAGGTACACGAGCTGTCACTGGGGTGGTACCTTTTCAAAAGGTACAAATTTCTACCTAAAAGGTCCATATTAATACCTTAAGGGTCCATATTAATACCTAAAAAGTACAAAAGTGTTCCTCTTAAAATGTATAGGTACTAATTTATACTTTTGAGCTACCAATATGTACCCTTTAACTACAAATGTGTACCTTTTGAAAAGGTACCACCCCAGTGACAGCTCATGTGCCTTTATTTCTGAGAGTGTAGAGTGTGTAGTCTCGAAGTATCATAAGTGTCATTTTAATAACTTCATTTGTTGACGTGATGTAGATGAAATGTAGAAAGTGTGCAAACATGTTGCTATAATCAGATGCTATGTTTCTTAGTTTTCTCAACCCTGTCATTTTTGTCATGTTTATGTAATATGATTACTCATTTATATTAATATCCCTCTCAGTAGTGTGGGTGACATCTAGATGTTCAATATCAGTTTCAATTTAAAAAGATATTTTCTTTTTTTTTTTTCAATCAAACAGTGAATAAGAATGGACACGGTTGTGAGCATGATTAACACATTGCTGTCTGCAGTTCACATGCTGGCCACTAGTGTCACTAATAAACGCGAGTTCAAGCTCTGCATACTGCCCCTTTAACTCTGGATCATTCTAATCTAATAAATGCAATCCTGGGGTATTAACTTACTTTCCTTCAGTTTAGTCTTTAATTTATCAGGGGTCACCACAACAGAATGAACCGCTAATTACTCTGGCATTTGTTTTGATGCAGTGGATACCTTTACAGTTGCAACTCAGCACTGAGAGTATGCTAACTTCTGAACTCCCAGCACTGGAAACACTCATACACACTCATACACTGCGGCCATTTTTTGTTCAAATTCAAATACCACATGTCTTTGGACTGTGGGGAAAACCGGAGCACCCAGAGGAAACCCACACTAACACAAGGAGAACATGCAAACCCCTGGCTCCAATGGGTCTCAAACCAATGAACTTCTAGCTGTGAGGCAACAGTGCTAATCTGTTTAAATTGCTAACCACTGAGCCACTGTACTGCCCTCAGATTTTAGCCAGGGTTAACAATCAATACTATTATGATTTTGTAAAAGTATATGAGTAGAGTTTGCGTTCATTGTTTGCTAGTTCCAACAAGCATCTAATATCTCTATTCTGAAGTTAAAAGCAGGGTCTAGAATTCATAACCTGGAATGTAAAAAATCCTTATCTGTTTAAATTTATCCCACCCCACCTCAAAAGTCCAATTTTTTGTTTGAATTATTGTTGACCAGGAGCTACAAAATTGTATTTAATCACCGTATTTATATGATTTACGCAAAAAAAAAAAAAAAAAAAAAAAAAAAAACAAGAGCAGGCAGATAATTTTCTTAAAACAAGCAAATAAAACTCTTAATTTTCTTAAATCTCTTCTGATGGTGAAAAATAAATTATATTTTTACTTTAAGATTTTTTAAAAATATTTGGACTAGAAACAAGACTAAGCAAAGTAAGAAAATTATTTTTTGCACTGTGATTATTAAATTTTTGTACCCGAATACTGTTAGACTCCCTAGAAAATCGTCAAATAGTGTTATTCAAACTATCTTCTGAAGCTATATTCATATCGCAATATGCATCACAGAAAAATAAAATAAATCAATATAAACCCTACTACAAAGAAAATGATTATTGAATATTCAATGAATATTCAGTGTTAAATACTACCAATGCGAGTTTGAACTTCAGACCCTGCATTCAGACCCAGGGATTGAGAAGGGAAGAATTCCTCCTCATTTATAATGTTTATATAGACTATATCATATAGAATATATCATATTTATAAAATGATATAACAAATTCTGGTTATGTGTACATGAAATTACGAATAACATATGTAGCAGGATATTAAATTTCTATTTATTTCTTTGCATTTTAACTTTGTAAACTATAAAATTATGGGTCTCCTCACGGTTTGTGCCTCATTTTGTGAGCCAACTGACAACAATTGTTCGTTCCCCTCTTTTTTTTTCCCTGTATACGTGAACTTAAAGAGTTTCACGGCCCTTTAAATTGGATTTATATATATATATATATATATATATATATATATATATTAGACTATAACACTTACCATTTCATTGGGAGTGTAGTGGCTAATGTTTAAATGAATAGCTAGAATATTTAAATGTTTCTTTTGTCACGTTGTGTTTGGTGCAGACAGCTAAATTGCTTGTCGATGGAATCTTGTTGCATCATGTACTGTAGTTAGTACGCTGTGCCAGAGCGGTAATTCACCAAAAATCTAAATGCTTCTGATATTTTTTAGCACCTACTGTAGAATCTGGAGTTTGTATTGACTTTCAATAACCAATTTCTCGCCTCACGTTCCCTCTCTAAGTTAGTAGCGCAGAGTAAAAAAACATTAAAAAAGAGCGAGCTTGCCTTTGAAGCATCACCGTTGACAAGGAACGTCCCATTGATGATAAAGGTGGCTTCTATGTTGTGTGAATCTCCCACCATCGGAGGACAACACTCGCCGTGGGCTGCGAACTAGCATTTACTGGAACGTCTCATTAATTTCTCACTGGTGCCATTGATGGACTCAGCAGGTGGGAGAGGCATCATGATATTAAGTGGGATGTGATGATAGAGTGAAAATGAAATGCTAAATATGCATGTTTTGAATTCTGACGGACCCCGGACACAAACTGAATGCAAATTTGAGGCGGCGCCGCCCACTCGAGGTATTCGCATCTCCTTCATAAGAGTCTCATCATACTGAATAATAGACAACAGAAATGGAAAATTATCAGAGATGCGAGTATGATTGTCAAAACTAGCATTCAATTGTTAATGTGTCCTTGAAAAGCAGTCATTGAGCAATCTGTCCAGTATCTTCTGTTTCTGTGCTTAAAAGTGGGGAGCAAAAATAATCGACATTAAACACGTTTGGGGTGACAATGTGGCTTAGTGGTAAGCACTGTCGCCTCACGGCAAGAAGGTTGCTGGTTCGAGTCCCGGCTGGGTTAGTTGGCATTTCTGTGTGGAATTTGCATGTTCTCCTTGTGTTGGTCTGGGTTTCTTCCGGGTGCTCTGGTTTCCCCCACAGTCCAAACATATGCGGTATAGGTAAACTGAATGAACTTAATTGGCCATAGTGTATGTGTATGAATGAGCGTGTATGGATGTTTCCCAGTACTGGGTCACAGCTTTAAGAGCATCCCTGGTGTAAAATATATGCTGGATAAGTTGGTGGTTAATTCCACTGTGGCAACCCCTGATGAATAAAGGGACTAAGCTGAAGGAAAATGAATGAATAAATAAATCATGTTCTGTATAAAAAGATATGTGGATGAATTGGATTGAAACCCCTAAAACTCCATGTCTACCATACAAAGACAAGAGCAAAAGATGTTCAGGTATTTAAATATAAATGTTATTAGATTTTTATAGGGCTTTTCTACTTTTAGGGTGCTTTCACACCTAGACTTTTGTGTCAGAACCTGACGCGTTTCCCCAGTTAGCGCGGTTTGTTTGGCATATGTGAATCCAGCAATTGTACTCAACAATTGGTCCAAGATCGCCAGAATGAGGTGGTCTCGGCTCGATTGAAACAAACTCTGGAGTGGATCGATTGTAGTGAGAAAGCAAAAGGATCTGAGCCCAGCTATATCACAGTGTATTATGGATATGTAATAGGCATATATATGGCTATATGAAGAGAGAATTATGCGTAGGGCAGGATCTCATTCCAACCGGTAAATGTGCGTTTCATGTCGAATACGAAAGTGAAAGCCTGGTGAACTATTAACTATTAACTATTAGAGCTGTTTATCCGTTAGGAAAATTGACCGAACTGCAGTCTTGGTTTATCTGTTATTTTTCTCTATAATGCATAATTCTAGCCGGCTATGTGTGAGAAAGTCTTACCTCTGATTCGTTTGGTGACGATGTGTGTGAGTGTCACCATTCAAAATTAAAGCGCAACTTTCCGCTTATAATGTCCATAAATTAAAATAAGGATGCATGACAGCTGAGCGGGACTCTGTAAAATAAACCCTGAAACTCTCACCAACTTTGCCGTGTGAAAGCGAACCGCACCAAGAACAAAGAGCAACACTGTAACAATTTTAATCCCTGTTTCGGAACAAAACAGATGTGAAAGCACCCTTAGAGAGGTTGGGGTAATACCTGCCATAGAAAACACTATTCTATTAGCTCCTGCTGGTAGAAGCTATGGCTATAAATGGTTAGTAAAACACTTGCATAGTTATGATTGAATGTGGCTTTATGACATGAATTTTTCCAGGTGTGGTGTGCAAGTGAGTGCTATTTGTGGAAATATTGAGAATATAATTTAAAACAATTAAAAAAATATTAAAATAAGAAATTTAAAAACAAACAAATACAATTTATAGTTATAGTAACAAAAGCTAATGTTCCACTGTAAAACCCAAAAAATTAAGGTAACTCAAATCATTTAAGGAAACCGATTGCAACAAACCATTTAAGTTAAAAATGAATCCTAATGAGTACTGTGAACTTAATCTATTTGAGTAATCAAAGCAATTTGAGCACAGTAAAACCCAATAAATGAAGAGAACTCAAACCAACTGAGTACTGCAAAACCCGATAATTTAAGGCAACTCAAACCATTTGGGGAAACAGATTGCTACAAACCATTTGAGTTAAAAACCTAATCTATAAGAGTACTGTGAACTTACTCCATTTAAGTTGAAGAAATAAAGCATTTAATTAACTCATTATCTTCAACACTGAGTTCAAAACTCTTGTTAAATGAGTAGAATTAACTTTCAGTCAATTTTGAGTTAACTACACTCATTTTATTTGATAAAGTTGACTGTTTGGTTTTACAGTGTGGTTAATGAATTACTAAAATGAACAAACTATGAATAATGCATTTATTATCCATTGCCAGTATTTAACCATCTTTGTTAATGTTAGTTAATGAAAATAAAGTCATTAATTTTTAGCTCATGCTAACTCCCAGTGCATTATTAATGGTATTAAGCATGAATTAGAATTTTAATAATGCATTAGTTAACATTAACTATTTTTAAATGTTGTAGAGATATTGTTTATTATTAGTTTATGTTAGTAAACATAAAAATGTTTCCTACTTTACAAAATAATGTAACGTAACAAAGTACTTTGCAAATAACATTTTAGGGGCAATTTCTATGGTTTTGGGTTTTGATACAGTCAACCCAGGCTTATGGATATGTGGATCATTGTGGATATGTACCCCTGAATACATTTATAGAGAACGTGAATTACATCCCAGGAGGTACGTTTTTAAAGTTTTTGTTTTTGCAAATCCACCAGAGGGCGCTGTGTATGCTTTTGAGATCTCAAATTTCTCTGGCGAGTGTCATTCACGCCTGCTATTCTCACATAAATCCACCAGTGGCCACTGTCGACTGACTGACCGCCCCACCCACCCTCTTGCCTAAACCCAACCGAAAGTGTTTTCAAAAGCAATCCAGGAAAAGAAAAGCCCTCGCGGCCGCCTGGTTTTTACCACATTTTCAGATCTCACCACGTTCTCACCCTGTTATTTACTTGTTTATTTTTTCTTTTGCTTTTTGTTTTACAGAACCATTCTTCACTGAACTTGAACCTTGTTATCGCAGTCAACTCTGCTTCGCCTCCCAAGTCTGCCGAGCCACTGGAGAAACAAGTAACAGCGAAAAAGCCATCCACATGGAGGTAAGTGGTCAGCTGCTAACGTGGAATCGAACAGAAGCCGGCAGCGGCATCATACCACCCCTTAGTGTTCTTTTAAAGACTAAATGCAGCCATACGTACCTCTGGCTACATAATTCACATTCTCCACAAATCTAGACGAGGGTATATATATTCACAATGAGCCTGTGTTGCAGCACAATGCCTTACATACAATAGGTGTCTTTTAGATATTAGGATAGGGGTCTTTTGAATAAGAATGATCATATTTGTGGGTCTGTTGCATCTGAAATATTAAAACCCTCTGCTTTATGGCTTGCTTAAAGAAATCTGTCGACATTTTTATAAGTACACAATTACAAAACAGCACACAAAATAGATCTAAAATCTAAACCAAAAAAAATATTTCTATTCAAGAAAATCAAATTACGAGACTTCATTGCTTACTTTCTGTGTAGAAGTTGAGTCATTGCTGAAAAAGAACACATGAATTTACCCCTTTCAGCTGCTCCGTCAAAACAGCATTTTATTTATTCCAGCAGCCACTGAAGCGAAAGCACAAGATTGTGGGATATCATGGGTAGTGAAGGATACAATGCCTTCAAAAACCAAGCAGATAAGACATCTCAGAAGACAGGATGTAATGCAAACTTTGGATATGAAATGTGTCTTGATTCAATCCTCTTTTTTTCATATGCCAGTTTAAGTAGCACCTTTCGGATAGATGCGAGTCACAAAATATTGGGTTACTTGAGGACTACAACTGAAAATCACTGCAGTAACTGCTAAGCCTCGCCTTTTCAACAATATACACTAGAAAAACATTATTGCACTGTTCAGTGAAGAAACAAATTCAGATTTAAGTCATTTTTCTTTGAAGTTTTGGAATTTAATTTCAAAATAATGTAAAAAAGCTTGTATAAAACTTTTTGAAATGTATTTTATAATGGAAAAAGAGTGAAAATGTAAGTATAAAACAGAAAAAAAAAACATTATACAACTATATTTAGTATAAATGTGGTCTAAACAATAGAAACTGAAACTAGCTGCATGTGGAAAATGTGCTACACAATAAGTCGCGTGCCTCTTGTGTGTAGTACTTTTGTACATGTTTTGCCTGCTTGACATTAATTGGATTATGTAAGCCTTTTTGGAGTCACAGCACATTTCATATGAGTAGCTGATCAACAAAAGGTTGCTTACCATCAAGGAAAACTTTTGGAGGAAAAGAACACAGAACCAAATTCTAGGTGCATAGCTTACAATAATGCAAACAAGCAAAAAAATTGCGACAACCACTGTAAAAATGATTTAAAAAAAAAAGACAACAAAGCATAAAACAGCAAATGTTCAAATCCAAACATAAATCAGCAAACATTCAATGTTTTCAGATGGGATCTAGGATATACAGACTTTAACATTATATTATTAAAAGCTTTTTGGTATTAAGTTTTCTGATATAGCTTTAACTGCATCAATTTAACAGAATAATGCAATAGAATAAAGTCAGTCAAATGTTCAAACCTTGTGTTTATTTGAATTGCTCAAAAGGAAAATGAGAGCACTGATTAATTGTCAGAAATGTTGTTCTCACTTTATAGTATAAGTGACTTTAATTACTATGTACTTGCATTTATACTATACAATGCACTTATTATGCACATACATGTTTTTACATTGTTCTTTTATTTAATTATCTGTATGTAATTGCATTCTGTAATTACATTGTGGACCCATCCTTAAACCTACACATACCACCAAACCTGCCCTTAACCTTACCTCTAATGGCCCATTTCCACTGAGTGGCATAGTACAGTATGGTTCGGTATGCTTTTATGGCCATTTCCACTGTCAAAACGTTCCTAAAAGGGAACCGTATTGTATCATATTTTGGGCACCCTTTGCAAAGTGTACCTAGCACAACAAAAGGGTACCATAAGGCGGAGCTAGACGCACAGCTGAATGCTATTGGTTTACAGAGATACGTCACTTGCACATACACAAGCAGAAAAATGAAAAAGTAACCGCCATTTTAAATACACAGCCGTGACATTACATCGTAATACTATATGCATGTAATAACGAGCCATGGTTGGCCCGAGCTCAGACAAAACTTGTTGTTGTCTTGATTTACAGCCACAAAACCAAGAACAAAATCGTGTCCTTTTTTGTTTTATGAGGCCGTCTAAAAGTGCGAGTGGTTTCACTTTCTCCAGGGAGCTCGCGTGTGCGTCTATATTTGAAATAGCAAACTTCTTCAGCTAATGATAATAACGTGCGCGTGATTATTGAAGTGCTTCTGACATCCGATCCTTTCAGAAACAGTCAAACGCAAGAGTGAAGTGCGAAAAAACAAAGGAGATTCTTTACCCAACCTAAAACATGAATAAACTGCCATGTTTAACTATTATGTCGCCTTTTGGATTATTATAAACTTGGAATGACGGAATTACTTTCTAACAGAGGTCACATGTGCTGGTGAAGATTAAAGATACAGATGAGAGGTTTGCACTGACTGTGGGCTATTTTGAACCCAAATATGGATTAAATGTATGCTGTGTGTAGTTTTTTTCTGCAATTGATAACATATTGGAGACTGTAAGGGTCTGTATGTGTTCATATAAGTAACTTTATATAATTGTAGACGTTACAGTAGGCTATTTCGCACTGTAATTGGTCTGCTGTTATAGTAATGAACATTTTACACAAGTATTTAAATGTATAAAGCATCTGTTTTGTGAGAAGTGCTTCTCATATGTGAAACTTGTACAGCTTTAGTTTGACGACATCTTGAGCAAGAGTGACGTCGACTGAAACTTTGTCATATACTATGCAAGTGGAAATGCAAGCCTGATAAAGGTGACCCATACCGACCTGTACCGTACCATACTGTACCAGTCAGTGGTAACAGGGCATAGAGCACCATAAATGTTGTGGAATATAATATGAAGACATTAAATACAGTCAGAGTCCCTTTAAGGCAAGCCATTTAACTCTGCGGTCATCTTTGAAATGCCTTTAGGGCAGTATGCTCGGGCATTTTGTCTGAATGGGGAAATATCAATTCTCCAAAACTGTTTGTTAAGTTTATGATCACATTACATATTTGGAATCATCAATTAACTGCAACAACAACTGTCCGTGTGGGCCTAGCCATCAAACAATTGTTGCATTGCTGATCATGATTTCGAGGATGGACAGATCAGTCCTTCACAACACAGGCAGCAATGTCAGATCAGTTCATCCAGACATTTTAAACTGATTTGCAAACTTGTTTAAAGAACCAAATTAGCCAGAGATCAGTTATCAAGATTAAAAGATCCAGGATTTGTAAAATCATGTTGGATCATTTAAGTGAGGTACGAAGAAAGGACCCCAGTTTTCACCCACACACACACACATTCAAAATCACCAAATGTGCCACCACTGTGAACATCATGATTACAACATGACCTTGTTAAGTGCTTGAAATGTTCTACAGTATCATCAAATCAATGGCATAACCCAGAAAATCTCATATATATCTCATATATATTTTCTTTTCCACTGCAGAACAAAACAAAACATAACACAGCGCAATTAAAGCGATTAAGAATTAATGACTCTGGAAATGAATCCGATCCAATTATATTTCTCCATTTTCTCTCTAATAATGCTTACAAAATCATTGATCTGGACGTTTCATTTGGCTCTCTTAGCAGGGGGTCCACTGAGACTTTCTAGGAAGGAAAATAAGAAGGCACGGGGTTTCTATTGTGGCTGTTTTTACACATAACTGGAAATGTGACTAACGGTCTGAATCTGTAAATAAAACCATAGCTGTGGTGGTACAGACACTCTGTGTCAATGTAGAGAACGCCTGGCTACTGTTCACACGCTGACTAGTGTGCGGGTGGAGAGGAGGCCTGCCTTCCTCACATCCCCTGCCAGGTTTGTGTCTGCAAGCCTGCTGTCTCTCATCTCGGCGTGCCTGCCCACAAACTTCTCCATTTCATTTTACCTCTCGCCATCGTTTCCCTCCCACACAGCAGGTTTATTTGCACGACCACTAGGGGGCGTTTCAATTCCTCAGCCTTGAACTTTAACACTGGAATCGTGGCATCGTCGTTCAGAGACACTCGCGCCTGACAAACCATCAAAGCAAAGCCTTTTATCACCCTTTCGGAGATTAATTTTGGCTTGGGCTGCTGGATACCTTCAGGCGGCCATGTTGTCTGTTTTATTATGGCACAACAGACGCGGCTAGGTGCTCAGGGCTTGACTTTACGAGCTAAGCGGCGCGCTTGTAACTCCCTGGATGTGTCTCTAAACAAATTATAATTACAGAGCGGCGGGCGACTGACTTCATAAGATACCATGACAAATAAGCAGCCTCTGAGCAAGCCAATCGGATGGCGCCACCTGAATAGAGAGAGAGGACGGACCTCTGGAACATAGATTTAAAGCTTTGGACCCAATTGAAGTAATAACACTCACATCAAAGGCCGAAGAAAACAAGTGTCTCTCTGGTCCCCTAAGCTGGTATACCAACAATGCATCATTTGTGACAGCCAATCAGAAGTGGCCGCTTTTCCCTCATGCTGCTTCCGAAGTTGTGTCACTGTTGTCTCTGGCTGTGAGATGATTAATTGGTTGATTAACCCTGAGGACCGGTTGCTCACTGTTTATATATAATAAGTCATCTTCCCTTCTGTCTGTCAGGACCGAGAGGTAAACATACATTTTAGCGATAGAAATTAAACAGTATCAGGAATGAAACACTGTTTGTGCATTTCTTTAATTCTCCCCATCCTGTTTTTGAATACATGCACGATATTTCTCTCTCCCGCACTCAATACTTGCAGATGATAAAAGATGAAAAAGCACAATGCAGTCTGACAAGGTTATGGGCAACAGCGAGTAATGAGAGAAAGAGAGAAGCTGTGCAATTCATCATTTATCAGTACAGAGCGTTCACTCCCTCCCTTTCTATCACACTCCAAACTTTACTTTCTCTCTCTCGCGCGCGTGCTCTCTCTCTCTCATATCGGTTTCTCACTCTATTAAAAGATGGGCTAATTAATTTTTGCTCAAAAAAAATAAAAATAAGGACTGAAGCACTTCCACATAGACCTACATATAAATATGACCTTGATAGTAGCTTTTTAATCACATTATGTAATTGTTAATTAATGTCAACAAAGCCCTCTATAGGTTGTGAGAGTTGATCTAATAAGAGTCTGTAGATTAAGGTGTTATCTTGAAATGTCTAATGTATTAAAACCATTGCTTTCTATGGCAAACATTTAGATGGAGGGGGGAGGAGAAGAAATGTTAGAATATGTCGTGCAGCACAAGGCCAATACAAATACACAACAAGAAAACAAATTGTGATTATTAAAAAATAAATACATTTACACTGTGAGGATAACTCAAAAGTATTAATAAACACTGAAATAAATTCATTCATTCATCCCTTTATTCATAAGGGTTCGCCACAGCAGAATGAACCGCCAACTATTCCAGCATACGTTTTACACAGCGGATGCCCTTCCAACTGTAACCTAGTACTGGGAAACACCCATTCACACCCTATCCCGCATACTCTGACACACTAAGGCCAATTTAGCTTATTCAATTCACCTATAAACCTTTTCTTGGCTGCTTCAGGGAGGGCGCCATAGGACACCAGCATCTTCCGGTGTAATGTGTAAAACTTTCATTTACAACTGGTAATTTTCCCTCCGAAAATGGGTTTTAATAGCGTTTTTAATGGATTACAGAGTGTTTTTGTGAAACAACTTTGAAAGGAGTGTGTTAAAGCCGTTATAATCTGTCAGATTTGATTCAAGCGCGAGAGAAAAACGTTCTCCTGGTTCACGTGCCTGCCGTCAGATATACAGTGTGTGTGTCACTGCATTATAGAGCAAATCAGATTACTGGCTTGAAACTTATACGTCAAAATAACCAATTTTTGATACTCTGCTGGCTGATTTACATATTATTTGTAATCGGGAGCGATGTATGTTTCATTTAGTAAGGTTGTGTTTAGTATTTACCATGGTATATTTTTTTTGTCATTTCAAAACACCTTTTCATTTTCATTTTGTGACAGTCTTTCAATCAATGTGTCAGTGGGACAGGAAGTGTGTGTGTCAAACATTTTGGTGAATGACATTCTTGCTGTGAGGCAACTGGGCCACCGTGTAGCCCAATCTATAAACTAAGGGAGGAGTAGGGGTTGGGGAGAGGATTCTTCAAGATGAAGATACTGAGGTAAGAAACTTTGGTTTATTTATAGTGATTTAGGAATCGTCTGATTGGTAAATCGTGTTAGCTTTTGCGGGACCAGCTGTGGTCAATCATAAACACATGATTCTCTCAAAATTAGTTGATAAACTTCACTTATGCAAAGCTGCATACTGTATGTATTGTGAGATATAATGAGCGTTTGAGATGAAGTTGTAAAATTGCAAGATATGATGTTTCAATTGTTATATACAAAGTCAGAAATATGAGAAACAGTCTACATTACACAACTCTAGAATATAAAGTCATACTTTTAGATGTAAATAATAGTTAGGAGTTACAAAGTCACATGCATATTAGCAAGTCTTACATATAAAGTTAGAACATAACAACTGGAAAATATGGTACAATTTGTTAATAAGAGCTATTTTACAGATTTTTACTAAAAGACAGTGTGGCATTTTATACTTTCTTAAAAACTAATTTGTAAAAGAGGGTGGTGCGGTGGCGCAGCAGATAGCACTGTCGCCTCACAGCAAGAAGGTTGCTGATTTGAGACTCAGCTGGGTCAGTTGGCATATCAGTGTGGAGTTTGCATGTTCTTCCTTTGTTGGTGTGCATTTACTCCGAATGTTCCGGTTTCCCCCACAAGTCCAAAGACATGCGCTATAGGTGAATTGACAGGTAAGCTAAAATTGTCTGTAGTGTGTGTGAATGAGAGCATATGTGGGTTTCCCAGTGATGGGTTGCAGCTGGGAGGGTATGCGCTGCGTAAAACATATGCTGGATAAGTTGGAGTTTCATTCCGCTGTGGCGACCCCTGATTAATAAAGGGACTAAGCCGAAAAAAAAAATGAATGAATAAATTTGTAAAAGAAAAATAAGTGGACAGAACTAGTAAACATAGTACAAAAATCCTGAATCCAGATGCAGTTAACATAATCATACAGACTCGTATAGACCCAAAACTCTTCATGAGAATAATAATACAGCAGAATGATATGAATTAGGGCTGCACAATATTGGAAAAATGCAACATTGCGTTATTTTTTTTATTGTGCGATATATATTGCAATGTGTGAGTGCGTATGCATCTACAAGCATAGATCAATACAATAAAGAAAACGATGTAAATTAAATAAACAGCATTTTATTGTTTAGAGTAGTTGAACTGTATTCAGTTATACAGCAATTGAAAAATCACATGTAAAATAATACCGCATAGCCTTCGTTTTATAAACAATTAAATAAAATGAATCAATATTCATTTGTGAAAGTTACAAACGGTAGAATTTCTTATGCCTGAATGTTTTTAAAACCTTCACACAGTTACAGACTTGAAAAAAACTTGCAAAATTATTAATTATAATCCAGACATACACATATACAGCAACATTGTCGCCACTGGCTTGCTTGGTTGGGACTTGTGGAGCTGCGCATCAATGGATTTGCTTTTCAGTTTTTGGACTTTCAGCAGTGATAATTAAACCACACTGAATTGAACTAAACTGAACTTCAACTCTAAAAACTGGACTGACACAGTATCAATTTACTAAAAGAAAGTTGTATCTATGTTGAGCTGCTTTGACACAATCTACATTGTAAAAAGCGCTATAGAAATAAACATGAATTGAATTGAACATTGCGTATACTCGCGATGTGACTATTGCAAATGATCACATTGCGATGTTGATGCTGAAATTATATATTATGCAGCCCTAGTATGAATGCATTACCAAATTCGAATGCTTGTAAATATAATATTACTTGGAACTGATACAGTGACTCTTTAAATAAGCCTCTAAACCTCACACTTCTTGTAAAAGCAGATGTACAGCACAGAGCACTTGGAAAGAGCTCATAATAAAAGCCGACAAGACAGGTTCCTGACTCTCTTCAACCTCAGACATGCGATAAGTCCAGCCAGTAAGAATGTCAGAGCCCCAATGGCTTCACTAACCCCTGGAGTCAAGCTCCTGTCTGTCACCCAGAGCACCTACCCAACGCTGCCTGCCAAGTGGAGTCCACTAAGCACAGATAAAGCCCAATTAATTTCCATCACATTGTCCTTAATAGCATAATCACGTTGAGTCTGTCTTGTTTTACAGTAGGGTTTTCTCTTGTTTAAACTCAGCCGTTCGAACACAAATTGATGCATTCACGTTTTTTTAACATTGACAACTCCCACTCATCAATGGCTTGTTAGTTTGAGCCGTAAGAACATCAGACTGAAAATATATTTTTCATTTGCTTGTACAGTACATTCAGAAAGTATTCATAGAGCTTTTACTTTTGCCACATTTTTTCATGTTACAGCCTTTTTCCGAAATGTATTAAATTCTTTTATTTCCTCAATTTTTACACACAATACCGCATAATGACAATGAGAAAAAAAGAGTTTTTGAAATTGTTGCAAATTTATTCAAAACAAAAAACCTGAAAAATCAAATGTACACAAGTATTCACGGCCTTCGCTCAATACTTTGTTGATGCACCTTCGGCAGCAATTACAGCCTTGAGTCTTTTTGAATATGATGCCACAAGCTTGGCACGGCTGTCTTTGGGAATTTCTGCGCATTCCTCTTTGCATTAGCTTTCAAGCTCTATCAGGTTGGATGGGAAGCAACGGTTCACAGCCATTTCCAGATCTCTCCAGTAATGTTCAACAGGATTTAAGTGTGGGCTCTGGCTGGGCCATTCAAGAACATTCACCAAGTTGTTGTGAAGCCACTCCATTGATATTTTGGCGGTGTGCTTTGGGTCATTGTCCTGCTGGAAGATGAACCGTCGCTCCAGTCTGAGGTCAGGAGCACTCTGAAGCAGGTTTTCATTCAGGATGTCGCTGCATTCATCTTTCCCTCTATCCTGACTAGTCTTCCAGTTCCTGCTGTTAAAAAAACATTCCCACAGCATGATGCTGCCACCACCATGCTTCACTGCTCAGATAGAGTGACCATCGGGTTTTTGATCACCTCCCTGACTAAGGCCCTTCTCCCCCGATCACACAGCTTAGGTGGCCGGCCAGCTCTAGGAAGAGTCCTGGTTGTTCCAAACATATTCCACTTACGGATGATGGAGGCCACTGTGCTCATTGGAACTTTCAAAGCAGCAGAAATTTTTCGGTAACCTTCCCCAGTCTTGTGCCTCGGGACAATCCTGTCTCGGAGGTCTACAGGCAATTCCTTTTGTCTTCATGCTGGGTTTGTGCTTTGACATGTCAACCCTGGGACCTTATATAGACAGGTGTATGCCTTTTCAAATCATGTCCAATCAACTGAATTTACTACAGGTGAACTCAATTGAAGCTGCTAAAACATCTCAAGAATGATGAGTGGAAACAGAATGTACCTGAGCTCAATTTAGAGCTTCACAGCAAAGACTGTGAATACTGATGTACATGTGATTTTTTGATGATGATGATATTTTGTTTGTAATAAATTTGCAACAATTTCAAAAAATCTTTTTTCACATTGTCATTATGGGCTATTGTGAGTAGAATCTTGAGGAAATAAATGAATTTAATCCATTTTGGAATAAGGCTGTAACATAAAAAAATGTGGAAAAAGTGAAGTGCTATGAATACTTTGCGGATGCACTGTATGTGTTGTTATTGTTGTATTGTATCTGTATTTTCTGATTCATATTTTTATTTTTGTTCCAGTTTAATGATTGTAATGTGAAAGCTTGATCATTCATCCAAGAACCTTAACTATGAAAAGTTACAAAAAGTGACTTTTATGAACATTTTTTATAGTTTAAAGTGATATATTGTCTGGGTTGGTGTTGCATATTAAGCTACAACAACCTTTTAATAAACTGACAGTATGTTTTCTGTTATTTTACAGACTTATCCCTCTATATATTATTTCTTATTATACTATTTCAAGCTACTAAAATGTAAATAAAATTCACTTTGTTAAACTGTAGAGTTGATTTCTCAACATTAAAAGTTGACAAATCAGAGATCAAGCTCCCATGATGCAATTCACAACTGTAAATAAATGGAAAACACTTGTGAATCACAAAATACAGAAACTGGTCATTAACAGATCCTTTGTTTTACAGTCTAGCTCTCACACCGGTCTAAATTAAAAACTGTTGCAATATAAATCTAACAGTTAACCGGAGAGAAATAATACTTTGCAGACACAAAAGTGCAATCACAAGAAATGACATATTAAGTCATGAGAAAAAAATAAAGTCTACATCACAGAAATTTTCAATAGAAAGTCATGTGATGAGACAAATAACACCTGAGAGACAATGTTACAGTTGGAAAAAAATACAAAACCAACAGAACAGAAGTCATAATTGTAGGAAATTAAGCTTTTTTGTGTTTAAATTGTGAGATTGTGAAGTTAAGATTAGAGAAATGTGCATGTACAAAACGTTGCAACTCATTTTCCTTCAGCTTAGTCTCGATTTCAGAGATCACCAAAGCAGAATGAACCACCGACTATTCTGGCATATGTTTTTCGCAGCAGATGCCCTTCCAGCAGCAACCCAGTACTGTGAAACACCTGTAGACACTCATTCACACACACTATGGCCACTTTAGTTTATTCAATTCACCTATATCATATGTCTTTGGACTGTTGGATAAACCAGAGCAGCCGGAGAAAACACACACGAACATGGGGAGAACATGCAAACTCCACACAGAAATGCCAATTGGCACAGTCGGGACTCAAACCAGCAACCTTCTTGCTGTGAGGCGACAGTGGTAACCACTGAGCCACTGTGCCGTGGAATGTTTCAATACAAAGTCATATTAAAATGTTTGTTTGATAAGATTGTGTATTTTTGATGTTTTCTTAAATTTGGAAGTGTATGCCGTTTCTTTGATGTGTGTGAGAAGTTAGCACAGAGCTCCTAATTGTTTGTTCACTAGAGTACATGCTAGTAAATGTTAAAAACAAGCAGAAATATTTTTGTATGATTTATGTATAAGTGAATAGGAGTTATGAATGGTCATTTCATTATTTGTTTGTAATAATTTTTGTTTAATTATTAAAATAAATGTGTGTGTGGTTGACCCCTCTGTTAATATTGATAATGGTATAGTCCTGTTAATATGGCGACCTTGGATGGATGGATGGATGGATGGATGGAATGAGATGAATGGATGGAAGGAAGGAATGTAATGGAGAGTATTAACAAACTATTCCCTGAATTATTTTTCATTTCATTTACTTATGCTAAATTTCGTTGTATGGCCTAGTGAAATTTTTTTCTTAATTTTGATGAATGGAAAAAATTTAGTTTGCAATTTATGCCTCCTGCAAGTAGTGATAAAGTCAGAATCTGAAACTGAGGGCCCTATCACACACCCGGCGCGATAAGGTGCAAGATGTGTTTGGCACGATTTGCTTCTATTTTCAGACCAGCACAACCTTTATTTTCGCGTTCTGTGCCACGTTGTTTAAATAGCAAATCCATACACTCATGGGCTTTTTCAGTTTATTCATGACAATTTGCAATTGTATAATGTTATTATTATTAGCAGTATAATTTATTATATGCATATTTATATTTGATTTGATAAAAACAAGTTTAGATTTGTCCACCTGTCCGGTTTTGGAGATGTACGCATCACCATATGGGGCATAAGAACAGAACGCGTGTTTGGACATAACTCTTTTTGACTACACTTCCTTATTATTGTTCATTTATTAGTTAGCTGGAAATTAAAACTGAATTTAGAAATAGTTTTGAAACAAACCTTTGTGCTTAACAAATAAAATTAGATATATAAGCTAAGGGATGTCTTCAGTAGAGTGCGTACAACACTGTTTCCTTATCCACTAAATTAAAGGGGTAGAGTAAAAGTAAAGAGAAAGTAAAGAGGCCGATTAGAGGAGGCTCGTTCTTTATCCTTGCTCTGCAAATGGTCTGTTTAACTGTTTTCTCGCTAGTGAAGCGTTCAGTTTTTCCACCTACAAAGTCCACCATGTAAATAGCAAACCTGCCATGCTGCGACACAACTGACTCTTTAAGGGAATGGCAGATGAAACTCTGATTGGTTTAATGCACGTTTTGCATAAACCACACCCATAAGTAGGCCCACACGGAATCTGCGCGTGCAGAATGCCGCAGATTTTTCACAGATTTCTAGCCCATCATTCATTCTGTTTATTTACTTGAGTAAATGTGTTTACATTTATATTTATTCAGTTTTCAAATTAAGTACAGTAATATTATTGACTAATATGAAAATGTTCATCTGATTTATGTACAATGCAGTTTGTACAGTAATATGTTCTTTCTTTTAGTAGATATATTATAGGAGAGACTTGCTTTGTTTACAAAATAAAGTAAATCTAATTGGATTTGCATTTTAAACATTAAATAAAAGTTGAAAAGATATTATTTTTTATTTCACATATTAAGGTTTTAGTTATGATAGTCCCAAAATAATTCCGCAGAAATCCGCAGATTTTTACCAAAATTCTCTGCAGAAAAAAACATCCACAGATTCCATCTGGCCCTACCCATAATGCATTAAGGGAATAGGCACAACCCTGTTAGACCATGCACCAGGGAGCAAACTGTATTTTTTTCATCCTTAAAATAGCAAAAGTGGCTTCAGACATGCCCTTAATGATTTTGCGCCATGTGCTTTAGACTTTACACCTAGATTGTTAAAATACGCCTAGATTGTAAAAAAAACTAAGTCCAAATTACAAAACTTCCCTATTGAAAGTCATATATCAAGATAAAAATAACACTGAAATAACCAACTGCAAGAAATAAAGTCATAATTGCAAGAAACGAATGTACAGTTGTGATGTATAAAATCTGAACGATTTGCCCAATACATTTGCTTCCTTTATTTTCATAGCAAACACACACTGATGCATTCATGTTTTTGATGGTGTTGACAACTCCCACTTATCAGCGAATGTTAGTTTGAGCCGTAAGACCATTAGACTGAAAATCCATACTCTATTTGCTTGATTGTGATCACGCCAGCTCTCATCCATTCATGCATTTGTCCTTTGTGAGACCCAAGCAGTGCAGCAAAATGTGTTTATCTTTACCCAGTGGTGCAGCAAAATCAGAGAAGACTTTTCTCATTCCAGCGGAGGCCCCCAGTCGCTCAGTCTATGACCACTGTCAGATCTGTCTCTGTGATGTCCTTTAGAGGCAGAAAAACATGACCTTTGTGTGGGAGCATCTTTATTTGTTAGCTGTCTTTCAATACCAACAAGAAAGGTCAGAGCAGAGAGGTTTAAAGCACGTCTACAGTTATGAGAAGCACAGAGCCAGGGTTTAAGAGTCAACTTCATCTTTGACCCTTATCAGTATATTTGCTAAAAAGAAACCATATGGATGGTCCTTGGGAGACTTGAAGAGAAACACCAGTTTCAATAAGTTATTGTGTTCCAATTATTATTAAAGATGACCTATTATGCCCCTTTTTATGATGTAAAATAAGTCTCTGATGTCCCTAGAGGGTGTATGTGACATTTCAGCTTATAATACCCCACAAATAAAGTTTTATACCTCTGAAATTGCTCCTTTTAGGTTTTGATTCACATTCTGCCATTTTGGTGACTGTAGCTTTAAATTTAAATTAGATTGTGCTCTTTTCAAAAGAGGGCGGAGCTACAAATGCCTGTGTGTCAGCATAGTGACAGACATCCCAAGTTGGGCAAATTAATTTCCAGTAGGGGAGTGTTGCGCCATGTAAATGAAGAGTGGGATAGGGATGGGTTTGGGCGCATGGGTTGGGGTTGTATGATATAGATGAAAAGTCTACCTCAGTTGCGGCCATCAGGGTGTCTCTATGTATATGCGGGAGATTCCCGGACTCTCGGATCTGCAGTGGCAGATTCAAAACCAAGAATAACACCTTATGCTAATGAGGGAGAGATTGTCACTAATGGGCGGGGCTTCCACTATGTGTACAAAGGGAGAATGTCAATCAAAGTGTTTCTGTGCACTGTTTTTTTAATCAAGTGTGATTATAAAAAAATTTGATTAATACATTTTTACCATTAAAACCTGGTTATATTCACAGATTGTTGCCACACAACTGTTTAAACCACCTATCCACTTGTTAAGTGGTGACGTATGAAATACTGTTTCTGGGTCCAAGCCACTACTCATTAGTCATATCACAGCTTGCCAAATTAACATAAATCTAAGATCACTAGCAGTGTGCATTTGTAACTTTCAACTGTCATGTGCACGGCGCGTCAGGTGTGCGACACCCCTTAAGGATGGAGTCTGCTTTAGCTTTGTGGATCAGTGACTGCAGGAAAAAGAACATTACTCTGGATGCCAACATTATCCGCACAAAAGCTAAAAAGCTTTATGAACCTTTTGCTGACAGCGATGAATGTTTGCACCTGACAACAGGTTATGATCTTTGGTTTCATTCTATAATGCTGGACTTATTTTTCTACGAAGGTTTGAACGTTGAGAGTGTTAAAACAAGAGAGAAAATGTGAAAAAGTGAATGCCTGTCTGAGAAAAGTTTAGTGAGGGGTTTTACAGCCTTAAAACATCTATAATAATTGAAAAAATAAAGCTGACTACTTTGCGGATTTCACCTATTGCGGGTTATTTTTAGAACGTAACTCCCACGATTAACAAGGGACTGATTTGAACAATTTATTAAAAATGTATCACTTTCTGGCCATCGGATATAAGGCATGGATATATATTGCGATAGTGATTTTTAAAAGTATTACAATCGCTTTATAACCCATTATTGTTACCATTTGTTGAGTCTCCCCATACAGTTTGATAAAGCGCTTAACAAGCGGATAAAAGTGATTTTTACATAATAGGACCTCTTTAAGTGCCAGTTTGACTTTCTCAGATATCACCTTTCATACAGTGTGTGAAAGTTAAATATTAGGAAATAAAGATGCAGATTCAGTGAGAATTATGAGAAACAATGTTTCAATTACAGAACAAAAACTAAAATTTCTAATATAAAGTTATATGTCGAGATCGAGAGAATTAGATATCCAACTGTATATAAGTTTTGGAATTGTGAGATATAGTTAAAATTATGAGGTAATAACATCATATATGACAGAACTTACCATTATGAAGTCTTTTTTTTTTAAATATTAAAGCAATTTCAAGAAATAAAAGTCATAAGTGCAAGAATTAGTGTTGGAATTCTGAAATATAAAGTCAGAATGAGGACTGCACGATTAATTGAAAAAAGATCACAATCTCGATTCGACCCTAAACACACAAAGTCTTCACAGCAACATTGACACCTTCAACTGGCGTTAAAAGTGTCACATACTGTATTTATAAGGTATAACACACCAAAAAATGACATTTCTGTCTTCATGTAATGATGTATTCACTGTCGCGAAATCACACGTGAGCTGACCGCGAGCGGTTTACTCCAGAGAACGTGCGTGTGCACGCAAATGACGCCTGCTTTAGTGAACAGAACCTGCATAGGCTGTGAATAACAGGTAATGAAGTAAATAGCGTTCAGTTTGTTGTACAGAGCGATCGTTTGAGGGCCGTGCGGGAGGTTATATTTGCATGTATGTGTTTTTTTTCCACAGTGACCGCAGCCATGAGCTGCACTCGGAAGTGGAAGTGAAACCTGTGCGCACATCATTTAAATGATCATAACGCAATTTAGAGTTATGAGTATGACAAGCATTTGATAGATTTACTCTTTCATAGCAAACAGTGTTGTGGATGAAAATAAATGTTTACTGTGTCAGTATAACAACCCGAGCCTATATATAATGGAAATATAATGGTCTAATAATGATGTCAATGACAGATGACAAGCACATGTCTTAAACATAATCAATCAACTTCAGAAATATGAATAGTTATATTCTGATGTCATCATTTTACTGCATACCTGCCAACACTCCCGTTTATCACGGGAGTCTCCCGTATTTCAGACCCGTCTCCCGCCCATCTCCCGTATTGTTCTGTCTCCCGGAAAACTCCCGAAATTCAGCTTTCTGGCACAGTCCGGCTAGTTTTTTGGTTCAGTCCCCATGCGCACCGAACCCAAAGCGCAACCATCTTCATACCCGCTCCCTGCTCTTCAGTTCGTGCACACCTTCCCGCCGCTCTTCACTTCCCGCGCAAAATTTAGCATTTTAAGCAACAGTAGAGCTGCACAAAGGCCTAATATTATTATTGTTGTACCATATGTTAGTGAATTAACAATAATACAAGGCTAATAATATTAACCTTTATTTTACATTTACAGAATGGTGAGAAAAATCGTGATCTTGATTGTAAGCAAAAAAAAATAAATAAATCGTGATTCACATTTTTGCCAGAATCGTGCAGCCCTAGTCAGAAATGATGAAAGATAAATTCTAAATGAAATTAAATATTAATTATAATTGATATTTCGATATCTAAATAGAAAATATTAGATAAAGGATTATGCTACAATTGTAAGTCAAAGTCAAAATAGTTACAACTGTGAGATATGAAGTCAGAATGATGCGAAACCAATGTATATAAGGTCGCTGGTTCGAGTCCCGCTTGGACTATGTTGGCGTTTCTGTGTGGAGCTTGCATGTTCTCCCCATGTTTGTGTGGGTTTGCTCCGATTACCCCACAGTCAAAAGACGCATGATATAGGTGAATTGGATGTATGTGTGTGAGTGTATGAGTGTTTCCCAGTACTGGGTTGCGGCTGAAAGGGCATCCGCTGTGTAAAACAGATCCTGGATAAGTTGGCGGTTCATTCTGCTGTTGCGACCCCTGATAAATAAAGGACTAAGCAGAAGGAATATAGATGAATGAAATAGTAGTTACAGTATAATATATTTGCTTCAGACATTGACACATTATTTTTAGTTTGTACTTTTAAAAAAGAAAAATCATTCATTTTGATGCCATTTTGGCAACAAGCCCTCATTAATTTCCCACCCCAATAGACACACACTTCTTAGCGTTGTTGTAGAGAATGCTGGTGTGTACTGTTTTCTTGTCATTTTGTGAAAAAGCAGATAAACAAGGCAAAGGCTTGCATGAATGTCAAAGATTTCTAAGTAATTCTTAATTTTAAAATTGCACGGTGTATTGTTTTCTTAAGGGCAAACTGTGACTCACATATTAATGAGTAAAAACAGAAGTACTCATCATAAACATGTAAAAATGACTCGTGCAGTTCAATGGGTAAAACAAATTAATTTTGAGCCTTCGATGTGAATATACAGCACCAATGCTAATTATCACTGCTAAACTATGATACTTTATTATTCATGTTGTGCATGTGTTTATTCATATTTTTTTCCTTTTCAAATTGTCATATTTTTGTGTACATTTTTGCTGTTATTACTTAGTGCTTGGTCTATTAAATGTCTAGATCATTGTATTGCAGTTTTAGTTTAACTTATTTTAGAAGACAAGTTAAACTAAATTACAATGAGAGATATTGAAACTAATTGACTTTGTTTTACATTTTAATATAATAACACTGGTGCAATTCACGATCAGATTGGCTTTGATGAGCTCATTCTTTTGGAACGAACAAACTAACTAACTAACTAACTAACTAACTAACTCAATTCATTCATTCATTCATTCATTCTAGATAGAAAATATGCAGCAAAACCAGTGCAGTCAGAGTCACAAATGAGTATAAATCTAATATTTTAATAACACAGGTGCAATTTATGATCAAATGGATTTGATGTGTTCTTTCTTTTTCCATCAATGAATGAATGAATGATGAAAAGAATGACTGAAAGAACGAACACATGTTAAAAATATATATACATGTCCTCAATCATTTGGCTTGAATGAATGAATGAATGAATCAATGAATGAATGAGTGAATGAATGAAATGAGTCCTCGGGATCCCCCCGGAGGAGCTGGAGGAAGTGTCTGGGGAGAGGGAAGTCTGGGGTTCTCTCCTAAGACTGCTGCCCCCGCGACCCGGCCCCGGAAAAGCAGCAGAAAATGAATGAATAAATGGTGAAATTCATGATGAAATGGCTTTCATGTCCTTATTCATTTGGCTTTAATGAATGAATGAAAGTAGATTAAAAAATAATCCAGTGCAGTCTGAGTCACAAATGAAAATAAATCATTTTAATAACACTGGTGCAATTTATGATCAAAATGATTGTATTGTGTTCAGCAATTAGCTTGAATGAATGAATGAATGAATGAATGAATGAATGAATGAATGAAAAGTAGATAAAACTATGCAGCAAAACCAGTGCAGTCTGAGCCACAAATGAAAATAAAACTAATATTTTAGTAACACTGGTGCAAATCATGATCAAATGGATTATGTGTTCATTTTTTTACTACTAATGAATGAATGAATGAATAAATGAATATCAAAAATATGCAACAAAAACAGGGCAGTCTGATTCATTATTGAAAAAAAACACAAATTTTTTAAAAACATTGGTTCAATTCATGATGAATTGGTGTGTATTTCCTCATTCATTTGGCTTGAATGAATGAATGAATGAAAGTAGATTAAAATTATGCAGCAAAACCAGTGCAGTCTGAGAGTAGATTATGAAAATAAAACTAATATTTTAATAACACTGGTGCAAATCATGATCAAATGGATTGTGTTAATTTTTTACTATTAATGAATGAATGACTGAATGAATGAATGAATAAATATTAAAAATATGCAGCAAAAACAGGGTAGTCTGATTAATTTAATGAAAAAAATAATATTTTTAAAACATTGGTGCAATTCATGATGGAATTGTGTTATTTCCTCATTCATTTGGCATGAATGAATGAATGAATGAATGAATGAATGAATGAATGAACGAAAGAACGAACAAACAAACGAAAAGTGCAGCAAAACCAGTACAGTCTAATTCACGAATGAAATACATAAAACTATTCTCTGGCATAGCTCTTTTCACAAATTAAATGCATAGTGTATAAGCAGCATATAGTCTCATAAACAAATAACTAATATTCACCGATTCATTATAAATCAACAAGTGCATACAAATTCCCTTTTATGAGCCAGATGTCTAAATGAATCATTCAAAAAGACTCATGGTGCACTGGTTTCACTCAGTCAGACAAATCCTTCGCTGAATGAACTCTTTTAGAGTGGTTCATCAATTAACGTCACTTAGCCTAATGAACTGCAACTTAGCATTACTTTAAATCACATCCCACTTGAAAGCACCAAGTCCTCCTGCTAGAAAACTGATTTCTGTCCAACAAAAAACATCACAAGAAAAAATACTTTGTCATACTATACACTTTTTTAAAGCCAATTTATAAATATGTATTTTACCAGTCATCATGTGTTACTCCAAAGAAAGACCTATGACCCATTTAGAAATCTGATGTATGGCAATATTTGCAAATTGATTATATATATATATATATATATATATATATATATATATATATATATATATATATATATATATATATATGCAAGTTGCTGTCATGTGATTGGCTGATTAGGAATTTGCATTAACGAGCAGTTAGACAGGTGTACCTAATAAAGTGGCCGGTTAGCATATATAGCCATATAACATTTCTAAATGGGGAAACTGGAATAAACTTGAGTATAAATAAATATGACAGTTTTCACAACAGTATGTAGGTGAACTACAGTTTAACATATTAGCGAGTCGTGTGTGTGACCTACTGTATAATCGCATAGATTTCATGTCACAAGGAACTTACACCCTGCATGTTAAATGTACCTATAACCACGACTGACATTCATTTCAAGGTTAGATGATGACAGGAATCATCAAAGGAGATCATTTCATTTCACCAGGGAACAGTGACTGACATGAAATCTGACTTCAGAACAGACTGACAAAAAAAAAAAAAAAAGACGGCCCAATGAACCTGTCCCTTTAGTGTGCATATAGCTCGAAAAACTATTGTTCATAAGGGGTAAAAATAGGGAGATTATGATTCCTTGAACGGGCATTAAAATGGATTAAAGATAAGTAACAGGATTGGTGCACACAAGAGCACCGGGTGAAATCGTTTGAAGATCATTAATACTGGCAAAGCTGGGATCAAGATGAGCTTGTTTTTGAGCTATAAAAGGATGTTCACACTGGGAAAAAAAAGAATAAATAAATAATAACATTTGCTAGTATTTTGTATCCATTTTAAGTACAAATAATAAAAAACGAATTACATAAATTCAAATATGTGAGTGAAGAAAGGGTAAACAACATATACTAGCAACAGATTATACAACTGATATTATTGTAACTATTATTGTATAATGTCTAGCTAATTATAAATGGCAATTCTATATATATATATTAGATATGTGCATTTCAGAACTGAGGCAAATACAATATGCATCTTGATGCATAGCCAATGATACAATACATTAAAGATACACATTAAGCAGCTAGCGATATGATTGACTCTACCCATGATGCAGAGCTGATTTCTGATTTCAATTCTACACAATGCGATTAGAGGCAATACAATGCAATGGAAAAACAAATATGATCACTTTATTAATCATTTAAGTGTCAGGCTAAGCTCAGTTCCTTTAACACTGACTAACACTACTGCAACTGATATTACCCCTGACCCTGTAATTGTATGGCTACAAATAAAGACATGCAGATTTTCTATTTGATTTCATGACAGCTTTACCCTTTATACTTAGATGTACATACAGCAAAACAGAACATTACAATCTAAAACTACTCTTTATAGCATTAAAGCACTTAAAGATAACTAATGAAACAAAATATAATTCAATAATAATAATAATATACAGTATGCACACAACAGTTCTGTCTGGTTCTCGAATATCAGAATTGTACAGCCTCTTCAATCTTTTGTATTACTCCGCTCACATAAGTGGCAAGCAGAGAACTACAGTTTGACGAATATTGCAACTGTTGGACAACATAATGTACTTTTGAGGCTTTTGGGCGAGAATGTAGTTGTTTTGTAGCAGAGCAAAGATGGTTGACATTGTCCATCCGCAAGATGGCGACAGAGACTGCATAATAATCCCTTAGAGTAGAAAAATTCAGTGTTATACTACAAACTACAGCTGATTAATTTTTTTATGAATCTGGTTAATGACATTTTAAGTCGATCTTTCTCTTTTCTATGTTGTAGAAATGTATTTATACCATACTAATAGTAGTGTATTGAGTGTGAGATGGGACTCGCATATCAGTAATGTATTTTGTGTTGGCCACTCTTTGTATAACCCAGAGTCATTTTTGGTTGCCTATCTGTTCGTTTCTAAAGAGTCCTGTTTTCTTTACTACAGACTAGTTCAGTAAAAAGAAAGAAAGAAGAAATGCCCGCATGTGTTTAACATTTTTTCTTTATCGCAAACACAACAGTAATCTGCTAGTGTTTGCGCTGCTTTGACTTTTTCAGGGTTAATTATTGTGATCTCCCTATTGCAACAGAGAAATACTGGGAAATGTCTCTAGACTGATGGCATTTCATGCCGTTCAGTCTTATAATCTTAAAAGGTGAGCAAAATCACCTGTTTTGTCATCACTTTAGACATTACACTAGAGAATTATTCAAATACTAGCTCTAAAATGACAATGTGAAGTACCAATGGTTTCTACTGTTCTGACCGTCAGCTGCAGATGTGAATGAATGGCGGAAGAAAGTAGTTCCTCTCCGTGTTTGATCAAATAAATTTAAAAAAATACTACATTTGACCACATTTCCAATAAGAAACGTTCCACACCAAAAACTTCAGCTTAGGACTGTAACTTACAAATGACCCATTACTCATTTTACACTCCCTGCTACCCTAAAAACATACTTATCTAGGTTTTAAATTCCATAGAACGCACATATAATGTCAACAATAAACATTTGAGCTAAATTCATATTTTTTATGTTTTAGTTATTATTTTGCATGTGTGCTTAGAGCACAAGTGCCCTCGTTTACTCTCTCACTCCTGACAAATGCATATGTTTACATGACTTTGCAACATTTAAAGATGAAAAAATATACCTGAGACAAGGTGATTATGTTCTGAGAAAGACTCAACATCTCAAGTACATTAAACAGAGTACACGTTTTCACCTTTTCCTATAGTGAATTGACTTTAAAATATTTAATCCACGCTTCTCCTCATATTCTATCCACATCAAAATAAATGTATACATTTATACACTGTTAACGGTTTTCTGTAGAATGTACAGTAACTTACTGTAAATCATTTACAGCAAAAATATTGTATTTACATGTACAGCATCATGTATCTTGCTGTATATGTAAATGAGCTAAAGTATTGTATATCTTTACTGTAGAATATACAGTAATTTTCACAATGTAACTTTAAAATACAGTAACATTACTGTCCAACAGTAAAATAGTTCTTAGTACAGTTAAATAGTGTAACATACAAAAATTGTTAACAGTGTACCATCTTAAATGCAAGTGTCCAGTTTAATGTTTGAAATATTTTTAGTGACACTAAAAAGCCACAATATTGATGAAATTCTCCTCATCCATCCTCATCCAGCGTAATATATATATATATATATATATATATATATATATATATATATATATATATATATGTAAAATAAAAACTCAGACATACTTTTTCTGGCCTGTGCTTAAAACATAGGAAAGAACAAGTGCATATTTTAAATGATTAAAATGCCATCAATAGTCCTGCTCAAAACGTACATGTTGGTGCAATAATGATGCTTAAACGCAATCAGCTTTACAAAAAGTGCTCTGCACTCAAATGGCCTACATATGCCTTACTTTACACAGTCTCTACATATTAAATTTGCATAGGAGAAAGTGTTTCAAAAGAATAAAAAAAGACGCACTTAAGCTTCAAATTGATTTTGTTCAGGCTCTTCGCTTGCTGACAGGTATATACCTTCACATTTTAAGAGCCTCTCATCATTAATTTCTCCAAGCCGCTGGTCATTTAAACAAACAGAGAAGTCTAGCTTCCCACCGGGCCCACGAGCGGTGGTCTCATCATTATGAAATGATTATGATTCTAATAACTCTTATGTCTTTTAAGCTCTTATAGAGGCAGAGGGCAATTAAAATTACCTCCTACCTCTCGTTAACTTCTGAATCTGATGATCTCTGCGCATGTAGGAAAAAAGATAAGAAAATCACTAAAGCTTGTTCCTCTCAATCCAATCTTTTTATGTAAAAGTCATCTTGACACATTCCTCATTAAAAGTCATGCAGGGTAGGCTACTTCCCAGAAACTGGGCACTCAAAATCTGTGATGCTATACTCAGATTTGTATGAGTCCGTCTGACACTAAAGCTAAGAGACAAGTCCAGTCTTGAGATAATGTCACAGACAGAAGCTAGAACAAACACCATATGCACTTTTGAGTTTCATCCTGTTTTGGAGCAGCACCGAGGCTCTTTTATTCCCCATTGTTTCTTCACTCGCTGGTGGGAAAGGAAGTTAACAGTCGTGCTGTGATTTGCACAGATGTAGACACTCGCTGCATCTGTTAGTGGATATAAAAAGCTCTTAAAAACTAATGAAAAAGTTTGGTAATCAATAGCTGCATGCAAACGCTTGGACGTACGGGTTTCAGAATGTGGGATTGGGTTAATTGTACATTGGAGACTTGAGATCTAGGTACATCTGTTCAAAATAGTGCAAATTTCTAATCATATAATCAGATTGCAGCAATTCAGTGTATATATGTATGTAAATGTGGTAAAAACGATCAGCTTAAAGGGATATTTAACTCAAAAATTTGAATTCTGCCAACATTGGCAGAATATAACAGAATATAACTGTCTGGTTTAGCTCAGCTACTAAATACGACCTCCAAAGACTACGTCGAATAGTTCGGACTGCTGAGCGAATCACTGGTACAACCCTTCCTACTCCCCAAGAACTGTACTTATCCAGAGCGAGCAGAAGGGCTGCCAAAATCACTCTGGACCCCTCACACCCAGCACACTGCCTCTTTGAACTTTTACCTTCTGGTCGACGCTACAGAGCACTGCGCACCAGAACAGCCCGACACAGGAACAGTTTCTTCCCTCAGGCAATCCATCTCATGAACACTTGATGATAATAATTGCGGAACCAACATCACTTCTTGCTATACACTTTTATACACATATACACTTATTTAACAACACACTTTACATGCCAATTTGCACATAACAGCTGCACATATAACGTTTTATATAGTAATAAACATGTACATACACTTGTCAATCTGTATATTTGCACTCACTACTTCTATTTTTTTAAACATATTTATTATCTGTTTTTTGTCCTGTCTCTGTAATCCTGTTGCACTGTAGAAGCTGTCACGAAAACAAATTCCTCGTATGTGTGAACATACCTGGCAATAAAGCTCTTTCTGATTCTGATTATTCATCCTTGACTTATTCCAAACAAAATAAAGGCCTTATTTTTTATTTTTTATGTTGAACACATAAGAGGATATATTGAAGATAGTTGGATACCTGTAAATACTGACTTCCATATTTGTTTTTCTACTATGAAAGTCTAAGATTCTTTAAAATATCATCAAATATCATCAACATAAAAACTCAAACTGGTTTTGACAAAGTAGAGTGAGTAAATGATGGTAGAATTTTCCTTTTTTGCGTAAACTGTCCCTCTAAGTTTTATTTGACCAACTGGGTGATCAACTGGGATTTTCGCACATAACCATCTTTTGTATTTACATACAATGTTTTGAAAAAGATAATATACAGTAAGCTGCAGTTTTATGGGTCATTGTTGATGCCAGAGGTCAGAGGAAAATGACCAGACTGGTAAAAGCTGATATGAAGACAAAAGTCAAAAAAGCACAGGTGAAGGTCATTTTGAACACACAAATGTCACACCTTGAAGCAGATGAGCTACAGCAGCAGAACAAGAACACACCGATGACAATATTAACAGCAAACAGAGTCTTTAATTCATACAGGCACATCAAAATTGGACATCAGATTAGAACAAGTCAGGTCTGATGAGTTTGGTGGCCGAGAGAGCTCAAATGCACTGCAAGTAAATTGAAAAACACTTACAAATTTGACAACACACAGTCAAGCAAATTGGCTAAAACATATAAAAACCAAGAAAGAACTGTAAATCCAAGATGTTCAAATACACAACAAAACAGAATAAAAAGAAGTAGGGGAATTTGCGTGTGAGTGAGTTAACAAATTGATCAGGATATGTAGTGAATTTGTTAGGGGTTTTCTATTTACAGGTTAACTTGCCGTGTGATTTTTGCACTTAACCATATATCGGATATACATACAATGTTTTGAAAAAGAACATATAAATATACAGTGAGCTGCAGTTTTATGGGTAAATGTTGATGCCAGTGGTCAGAGGAAAATGACCAGACTGGTTCGAGCTGATATGAAGACAACCGTAAGTCAAAAAAAAACACAGTTGAAGGTCATTTTTGAATACAGGTCAAACCTTGAAGCAGATGAGCTACAGCAGCAGAAAAAGATCACACCAGTGACAATAATAACAGCAAATGAAGTCTATAATTCACACAGGCACAGCAAAATTGGACATCTGATCAGATCAGGTGTGATGAGTATGCTCAAATACTCTGCAAATTAAGAAAACGTAAATTGATAAACACTAACATATTTGACAACACACACAGAAAACAATCTCACAACACATGCAAATATACAAATGATCTGCAAATAGTGCAGACCACAACAGAAATGTGTCGTGAGACCCCCAAAATGGACAAACCAAGCTGCTTCCTGCTTCGAGCCTTGAAGCAGATGAGCTACAGCAGCAGAAGAAGAACACACCAGTGACAATATTAACAGCAAACAGACTCTATAATCCATACAGGCACACAAAAATTGCAGAGTTTGAGCTCTCGGCCACCGTAGATAAGTCCTGGTTTATGCTGCATCATTTACATCATAAACAACATTACAGCATTGATCTATCCTGTCTTACATCATAGGTTCAGGCTAATAGTGGTAGGGTAGGATATTTTCTTGCCACATATTTGTCCCCTTGGCACCTTTTTTTAAATGCCACAGAACGCTGAGTGGGTTGATCATCACTACTTCTACTAGCATAAGTGTGGGTATGTGTATGGGTAAGTTAATGAAATGTAATAAATTATGCATAGTTTATTTCATAATATGTGTGCCACTGCAATTCAATTCTTTGTGCTCTACAAATACCTCTATGAAGGTGACCTGAATGGAATTTACTGTTCATAAGATCCTTTCCAATTCCCAAGTACTTGCCTGCCTAAAGTCTCAACCTGCCTTCGGCATTTGGTGTTCATATCAAGGGAGATTATTATAGCCAGCTTTTAAACTCCAAGATGTTTTAAGTCCTCAGTCAAGGTCATAGTAGTCTTGGAGTGTGTTTTGACTGCAGCATAAAGCGCGAGAAGGTTCAGATCATATTTTGCGGTTAAGCTGCTTGAGATTTTGGAAGAGATGCTGTATTATTGTATTCCCTGCAGTCAATCACAGGTCACTGGTGACTGACTGTCACAGGTGGGTGGCAAACAAGCAATTTTATTTTAGTTTTCACTATGACTGAATGCAATCTGACAATGAATGACAGAGAGGATTGCATTTTCCTGAGAGCCTACAAAAGAAAAGTTCAAAATAATGGAATAAATAATCAATTTACCCTTCTGTCTATCCGCTTACCTATCCATCTTTACCAGCCCAATCTATCTGTTTAATCGATCAATCAATCGGTCGGTCTCTCTGTCTGTCTGTCTGTCTGGTTGTCTAAATAGTCAATCCATCCATCCATCCAATCAACAATCTGTCTGTCTAAATAACCTACCTGCCTGTCTGTCCATCCATCTGTCTGTCTGTCTGTCTGTCTGTCTGTCTGGTTGTCTAAATAGTCAATCCATCCGTCCATCCATCCATCCAACAGTCTGTCTGTCTGTCTAAATTGCCCATCCATCCGTCGGTCCATCAATCCATCTAAATAGCCCATCCACCTGTCCGTCCATCCATCCATTCATCTATCCATCTCTCCATCCATCCATCTAAATAGCCCACCTGTCCCTCCATCCATCCATCATCCATCAATCCATCCATCCATCCATCCATCCATCCAACAGTCTGTCTGTCTGTCTAAATTGCCCATCCATCCATCGGTCCATCAATCCATCTAAATAGCCCATCCACCTGTCTGTCCATCCATCCATCCATCTAAATAGCCCGCCCGTCCCTCCATCCATCCATCCATCCATCCATCCATCTGTCTAAATAGCCCATCCACTTGTCTTTCCATCTATCCATCCATCCATCCATCCATCCAGCAGTCTGTCTGTCTGTCTAAATAGCCCATCCATCCGTCCCTCCATCCATCTGTCTATCCATCTGTCCATCCATCTGTCCATCTGTCCATCCATCTGTCCATCTATCTATCTATCTATCTATCTATCTATCTATCTATCTATCTATCTATCTATCTATCTATCTATCTATCTATCTATCTATCTATCTATCTATCTATCTATCTGTCCTTCGATCTATCTATCTGTCCTTCGATCTATCTATCTGTCCTTCGATCTATCTATCTGTCCTTCGATCTATCTATCTGTCCTTCGATCTATCTATCTATCTATCTATCTATCTATCTATCTATCTATCTATCTATCTATCTATCTATCTATCTATCTATCTATCTATCTATCTATCTATCTATCTATCTGTCCTTCGATCTATCTATCTATCTATCTATCTGTCCTTCGATCTATCTATCTATCTATCTATCTATCTATCTATCTATCTATCTATCTATCTATCTATCTATCTATCTATCTATCTATCTATCTATCTATCTATCTATCTATCTATCTATCTATCTATCTGTCCTTCGATCTATCTATCTGTCCTTCGATCTATCTATCTATCTATCTATCTATCTATCTATCTATCTATCTATCTATCTATCTATCTATCTATCTATCTATCTATCTATCTATCTATCTATCTATCTATCTATCTATCTATCTGTCCTTCGATCTATCTATCTATCTATCTATCTATCTATCTATCTATCTATCTATCTATCTATCTATCTGTCCTTCGATCTATCTATCTATCTATCTATCTATCTATCTGTCCTTCGATCTATCTGTCCTTCGATCTATCTGTCCTTCGATCTATCTGTCCTTCGATCTATCTATCTATCTATCTATCTATCTATCTATCTATCTATCTATCTATCTATCTATCTATCTATCTATCTATCTATCTATCTATCTATCTATCTATCTATCTGTCCTTCGATCTATCTATCTATCTATCTATCTATCTATCTATCTATCTATCTATCTATCTATCTATCTATCTATCTATCTATCTATCTATCTATCTATCTATCAAAAGTACAAAGTAAATAAGTTTTCATAGAAGTAGAATAAAACTACCTTTACTTAAGTTTTTTTTTAAAGATGTCCTCAGTGAGAGTGCATTTACATCGATCTACGCACAGAAGTTGAAAATCACCCACATACAGTTAACATCTATATTCTGCCTTTCTCCACCAAGCCTAGGTATGAATCGATTGAAGAGCAGAACCTAAACTCGAAAGCAGAAGAACAACAGCATACAGAGGAGAAGCAAATCTATTGCAAACCAAAATACACAACTAAATATTTCACATCCAAACTCATCATGGAACAGATGACTTCTAGGCAAAAGCAGGAAGACAAGTGTGTCTCTCTCACAAATGGTATCATTTATTATGTGACCTATTTTACAAAAAGAAGTTTACTGGCTGCAGATGGGCCCATAAATTTCTGAAACGGACAAGCCAAAGATAGATTCACTCTTACATATGCTCTCGAGGCGATGGCTGTGAATTGTTATTAAATCCAGATCGGCTCTTAAATTCATCTAGTTCGCCTGTACCGTATGTTGCCAATAAAGCTGCTGCTCGCAAACCTACAAAAACAGAGATAAAAACAGTAACAACACTGACTTAATGTCATCTCTCAAGTGCATATTCCTAGTCACATTCCCAATAATGCACATCACTTCACTGAACATGCCTTTGAAGTCTGAATATACTGTGTATGTTATGTAATATCAGTAAATACTTAAAATAATGGTGGTGGTGTTTTATCTCAAGACCTCAGGGGCCAGATTTACGAAACAAATTAATGCGTATAAAAGCACCAATGGGAGTGCAAAGTTTAAACACTTTCAAATGACAATGTGCAAATTTAAGAACAGGGAACACATAAATTCCAGAATTACCAGCTTAAAGGGGTAGTTCACCCAGTAATGCGGATTACTCTCCATCAAACCTTTGCAGGTTTCTTTCTTCTGCTGAACACAAAAGAAGATGTTTTTAATAAATGATGGCTGCTGGAACCCATTGACTTTCATAGTATGATAAAACTATTATGGAAGTCAATGGGTTCTAGCAACCAGCATTTTTCAAAATATCTTCTTTTGTGTTCATCAGAAGAACAAAACTCAAATAGGTTTTAATCAAAACGATTACTTATTATTATTTTTTCGGGGGTGGACTAACACTTTAAACCACCAATAAAATTATAATTATGGAAATTATAATTATAATTGTAGAAAATCCTAAGCTAAAAATAATTTAATAGTGTTTTTAAAACAAATTTTATTTTTGAATTACAGTATTTGATTTATTTAGGACTTTATGAGTTGTAACTTTCAAGATACACTGACTGTTTAGGACAGAGATGCCCAAAGTAGGGCCCACGCGCCAAAGTTGGCAAATTGTAACATGATTTGGCCCACCATCCCATCTGAGAGGAGAGTTATAATGATGGAGAGGGTTAGGACGAACAGAGATCATCATTTCTAATTTGATGTAACCTTTTTTGTTTGTTTTATTGCTGAGCTACAAAAATAAATAAATAAATAAATAAATAAATAAATAAATAAATAAATAAATAAATAAATAAATGCTTCAATTAAATGTAAATTAATCAGATTTTTTTATAATGTAAATACTGTCACTCGACGCACAGAAGACATCAGTGAGTTAATCAAGGCAAAAACTAGTGTAATTCTGTTATAGATGCAATTGTTTTGTTTTTACTGAAATTTGTTCATTATAAAATTAAAAAAATACTGTATTATTTAATTTAAAGCGATGTTTTCTAGTCATTTTTAAATATTATTAAATAAATTAGGATATTACCCATGGAAACTATATTTACCTTTGGCCCACTAGCCTCAATCAAGTTTGGTTTTTGGCCCTTGATAAGAAAAAGTTTGGGCACCCTGGTTTAGGGTATAAAAAGGAACCAAATATTTATTCATTCATTCGTTCATTCGTTCATTCATAGCCTAAAATTAGTGATTTTGACTTCTCTTCTTATTTTAAAGCTTGCCAAACAAATTTAATTATTAAATTCTAAAGGGTGTGTAAACAACATTCTTCATTTAACAGTAATGTGGCTTGTTAATCAATATGTTGTGATAACAGATAAAAGCAGTAGAAGAATCAGATAATTACTCCTGCATTCTTCCTCTTTCAGAAACAATAATAGTCAGTGCAGTGTATTTTGTTTATTTGTTTGTTTTTACTTTATGCTGCCACAAGCTGTTGGAAGTCAATGAATCCCAGCAACCAGTCTTTCAAAATATCTTCTCTTGTGTTCAGCAGAAGAACAAAACTCAAATAGGCTTCGATTAAATGGATTAAATGAAGACAGAATATTCAGAATATTCTCAATATTATTTTAAAATAGTATTTGATTCATTTAGAACTTTACGAGTTGTAACTCCCAGGATACATTGACTCTTTAGGTGATAAAAAAGAACCAAATATGTATGTATGCACGTATGTATGTATGTATGTATGTATGTATGCATTTATTTATTTATTTATTTATTTATTTATTTATTTATTTATTTATTTATTTATGTATTTATTTATTTATTTATTTATTTATTTATTTATTCTTTCATTCATTCATTAGTTTACTTGTTTATTTATTTATTTATTCATTCATTCATTCACAGTTAAAAAAATGATTTTTGACCTCTCTTCCTATTTTAAAACTTGCCAAACATATTTAATTTTTAAAGTCTAAACAGTGTAAACAACAGTCTTCATTTAACAATCAGCCAGCAAAAATACTTTGAAATGCATTTTAAAATAAAATACCAAATACTTCAGTTTTGCATGTATCAAAATAAACTACAAAATACAGCAGTATTAATTGTATCAAAATAAATTAAAAAAAAAAAAAAAACAGTTTTTTTTGTGTTCTGAAAATACTACACAATACTTTTACAAAGGAGCATGACATTTCCTCCCAAACCTTCTATCAACAGGCATACTTGATCAATCCCTTCCGCAAAAAAACTTTTGTTTCTTTCATTTTAGCATACATTTTGTACAAATTCCATGCAGAAAGTCCTGTGTTGGAGATGATTTTCTTAATCACTGTAAAACACCATGTATGCAGATAATGAGTTGGAATAAAGCACTATATCTTTTCAAACTGAAAACTTGTAACAGACTTATACCTTAAGGGGTGATATATGAAGAGGTTATTTTTTTATTTGATTTAATATTTTTTGTTCAATAAATGTAGATTTTAAAAATTGAAATCTGCAATACTTTCTGAAAACTACTAAAATCTCCAGTTTTTGTCATTTCCATAAATCATTTTATTTATTTATTTATTTATTTTGCAATTTAACTCTTTAAGGCATACTGAACATAAAACATGATATCTCTTAAAATTAAGTCATCCGTTTTTGCAAATAAATCTTGCTGCCAAGTTTTCGACCAGTCTGTATAGACTGGAGTATTATTAAATATGTGTATCTCTTTATTATCTGTACACTGCAGCATCTGCAGATCAGTTACTGGCATTTAAAACAGTCAATGAAGTATTGTATAGGAATCACCACTGTAGGACTTATTTTAATGTTGTTGTCTTATTTTCTTCACATCTACATCAGCAGTCCATCTAAAACTACTATTATTTGTACAGTATACTCATTTTCCCAAGATTTTTTCAGTTCTAATTTAACTGGAAGAGTCTCCGTTACCCCATAGTGAGCACCAGTACACCATCTTTAAGTGCATTTCCACCTGCAGCACTGAGACTGACTCTGTGCTGAAGGCTCCACATCCTTTTCTAAAGGACTGATATTTTATTCCATCTATGTCTTAAGCAAACATGCTTTTGAATTGTACTCTATACTGTAACTACATTAAATATGACTGGTTTTATCACTGCACAGTATACTTTTTCAATGATTGTTGACATGCTTCCAAATATACCCATGCCATTTGGCTGTTATTTTCTTTGTGTGTTGCGTAATTTCCATCCATACTACAAGCATTGACCACCTTCTAAATCAATTTTCTGTTTTGATCTCAAGCCTAGGTAAATAACAGGGAAAGTACCAATCAGAGGCCGCATTTTTATATCATGTAGACTTCTTACAAAGTATTTTACACTATTTTAAAAATACAAGACTCGAAAGTATTTTTGATACAAAATATTAAGCCATTTCCATCAACCCCATAAAATATAAATGACAAAATACCCTTTTATATTTGAAATATCTATTTAAAATACATGTATCATAAATACTGCCCATCCCTGTTAACAATAATGTGGCTTGTTAATCAATATGTTGTGATAACAGATGAAAGCAGGAGAAAAATCGGACAATTACTCCTGCATTCTTCTTCCTTCAGAAACAATAACAGTGAGTGGAAAATGTTAAATAATTGGCGAAAAAAGTAAACACACAATGTTGCATGATTTACTGGAATGGAAACAACAGCTGCAAAAATGACTTACTTTTTTTTTTTTACTTTGTGTATTTTTTTTATATGCTGACACAAGCTGTTAGTAAACCTGGCCCCAGAATTCAAACTTGCTCTTGAGGACATTAGTAAAACTCTACCTGCAGGTTGTGACAGAGCAGATGGCAGGCATCAGCAATGTCATTGAAGTAATGATCAGTCAGCTGTTGCCAAATGAAGCAATCCCCTTTTAATGATAAAGCACCTTTAATGAGGCGCTGAGGTAAAACATGATGGTCTACACACATCGAACAACATCATACTCGCATTATACTCTCCTTCAGGACAATCAGATGTGAAATTCTGCACTTTTTATAGAATCCGGGAGCATAAACCAAGATAAATGCACATACGGTACAGAACAACTGCAAGGTTGAGTTCAGATAAAGCCAATTCATGCATTTTGGGTCAACTTGGCTTTTGTTGTTTTTAGTTCTTTTCTTTTCCCTTTTTTTGGACTTTATCTGTGCGGTATCCCTGCTGTTTTTCTTTTCATTTGTGTGGTCAGTCTGCCTGTGAGAGATTTTGCGCTGTGCACACTAAAGCACTGTGAAACTCCATGGGAGACCTCATTTATACATTCAGCGAGAGCGACTGGTGCATTTCATTTTTGATGCCAAAAACATCCACTTTTTTTTTCCCCACACACTTTTAAAGAGGACAAGACAGGCACAAGTGCTGCTACTGACAAGCATTTATTTTCCTCTGCCAAAAGCAAGATGCTTGATCAATTCAAACTAAAAACAGTCAGATCAAAAGTACATATCCTTTCACTTTACCAATAGGCACTTCTAATAAATATAAAGGGCTCTATTTTAATGATCTAGACACAAAGTCTAAAGCACATGGCGTAAAAGCATTAAGGGCATGTTTGAATCGACTTTTGCTTTTTTAAGGATGGAAAAATATGCTCTGCGCCCTGGCGCATGGTCTAACGGGATTGTGCTTATTCTCTTAATGAGTTATGAGTGTGTTTTGAGCATAACATGCATTAACCCAATCAGGGTCTCATCTCCCATTTGCTTTAACCACTTAAAGTCAAGTGCTATTTTGGGGTTTCCACTTGGATTATGCCTACCCAAACAAACAGCTTCCCAAATCCACATGCAGAGGTGTAAATGCAAGTTTGTTGTCATTTTAAAGAAAACCCTTTGAATTGTCATAAAACACTGTTGAAAGTGTTTAAAATAATAGTATATGTTGTCTGTGTTATAATAAACCCCTCCAACAAAAGAGGCGCTTTTTTTTGTAAACTCATATTTGAAAGTGTACCTTTCAGGTACTGTGTGGTCTAAGTTGCTGTAATTATTATTTTTGTGGTTCCTGCACATGTCAGTATTCATAGAAAAAAAGAGAAATGTCTCTTTCATAATCTATGCAAAAGTTATTCTATTTCAACTAATGAGAGAATGAAACCATTTATGGGGTAGTATGGACCAGTATGGACCTTTAAAATTGAAAGAACGCATAGTAATGTCACAGAGGTTAAAGGGTTAAGAGTGAGTTGCATTGTGCCATGGAGCATTTGCCATTTATATAGTGGACTTGTAAGTGGAAAAACTGAATGCTTCACTAGCAAGAAAACAGTTAAACAGACCATCTGCCTGAGGATAACAAATGAGCCATTCCATTCGGCCTCTTTACTTTCTCTTTATTTTACTTTTACTCTACTTTACTCCTTTACTTTCGTGGATAAGAAAACGGTGTTGTAAGCACTCCACTGAAGATCTTCATTAGCCTACATATTTAATTTTGTTTGTTAAGCACAAAGATTTGTTTCAAAACTATTTCTAAATTCAGTTCTATTTTCCAGCAAACAAATAAATGAACAATAATAATGAAGTGTGGACTAGTTATTACTAGTTATTATTGGACCAAATAACTAGTGCGCTCTGTGCTGGACTTTGGCACGGTCCATTGCAGTTCCTCAAAATAGCAATGCACCTTAACGCACCTTCTTTTTTAAAACCAATGAGTCCACAAAGTGGAGCAAATGTTTGCTGTTTAAACAATGTGGCGCAAAATGTAAAAATTACAGTTGCGGTGGTTTGAAAATAGCAACAAATCATGCCAAACACATCTTGCGCCCTTGAGGGTGTATTATACGGCCCAAAAATGCATTTGGTTTATGTTTGTTAATGTATTAACCTTGTAACTAAAACATGTTTTCAACACGTTCTCCATAAATCAGAGTTTTCCCAACTGGTGTGCATCTACAGTGCAAATTTACAATGTGTCATCTCAAATATCTCTTGTCATATTACAGTCTAATGCGATCACAAGAAGATAAAACGCAATTCTCT
Source organism: Danio aesculapii (assembly GCF_903798145.1). NCBI lineage: Eukaryota > Metazoa > Chordata > Actinopteri > Cypriniformes > Danionidae > Danio > Danio aesculapii. The sequence goes on along the minus strand of NC_079448.1, from coordinate 45,973,732 downwards.
GCAATCGGCTGGTTTGCTAAGTGATTTTGTATCCAGCTTCTCCTGCATGGTTTTGGAAAACTAAGTAAATTTGCACTTAGCAGCACTGGATTTTGCTTGGAGATCAATAGTCACAGTCATTTAAAAGAAGAAAGGCAGAGAATCTCTGGTGCATCACTACTACACACACTGCTTTACACTGGCAAGATCAGCTTAAAAACTGTGCTTCCAAATCAAATGCTGTGCAAGGATTTAAAGCCGCATATATTCTGGCAAAATCTGTACTTGAAGGGACAGTTCATATGAATGAATGAATATATTAATTGAACTAATAATTAATTAAACAAAAGGCAAATCAAGTAATTCCAGAGACTGAATTCAGAAAGATTCACTGTTAACAATTTTTTGTAAATGACAGTATTTAACTGTAATATTAACTGGATTTTACTGTAGGACAGTTATGCAGTATGTTACTGTATTTTAAAGTTGCATTGTTAACATTACAGTATATTTTACAGTAAAGACATACAATACTGTAAATGCATTTACAGTACAGCAAGGTAAATGGTGCTGTAAATTAAAAAAAAAATTGTTTTAATTTACAGTAAGTTACTGGTGTACTGAGCTGTAATATGAACTGACTTTTACTGTAGGACAGTTATTTAGCATGTTACTGTATTTTAAAGTTGCATTGTGAACAATACTGTATATTTTACAGTAAAGATATACAATACTTTAGAGGCATACATTGCAAGATAAATGGTGCTGTAAATGTAAATACAGTATTTTTACTGTAATAGGTTTACAGTAGGTTACTGGCGAACTGCTTTCAGTATGTTGCTGTAGATTATATAGGAAATTGTTAAGTGTTGTTAAAAAATGAATTGTGAGAGACTAAATAATGTAATATATAGCAACAATCAGGTTGCAGACATAAAACTCATGTATTTTCTCCACGGGAAAAAATTTTTTTAACCCTAAAAGTGTGATTAAGAGACAGATTATGAATATAAGTTAATAAAAAAAAATCTCCATAAACATGTCTAGCTAACGTAACAACAACAACAACATAAGATATGTTAACTGCAATGCTATAAATATGTAAAATGGATCAACTTTAGCTAGAGGGTGAGTAGTTTTCCCACCACAGGCAGCCATGTTGTTTTTAAGTGCTGCCTGTCAGCTAAACACTGAATGTGTAAACAAAGTCACCTAATCTAAGCACTCACAACAAATAACTTCAAATTGCTGCCTGAAAATTCGACTCAGACTTTCTGATTCTTCCCATAGCCTCTCAGGTATTTGTATCCCTCGGGATTTGTTTTAGGGTCAAAAATAACTGTTAAAACTTCAAAGACATTTGTGAGCTCTGAGATTTTTAATCCATTGTATATTTTGGTAAACCTACTTTTTACAGTTAATTCAATGTCTCCTAAATATGTTTATTAGCCCAATTTGTGAAAAAATACATAAATTACCTATTAGAGCTACAAAAGCTTTCATCCTGTTGCAAATGCTACAACCTTTTTAAATAGTAAATTCTAAGGGAACTTCTAAAGGTTTATATTAGTAGTCAAAAAGAACAAATAAATACACAAACAAAATGTCTTATTTCTAGAGCAAATATCTAAAAATTCTTAAACCAAGAAGCATTTTCTATGCTTCTTGTACAAAATAACTTTCTTTTTCATTTACCCGAATACCTCACTGGCAGATTATTTAGCTTGTTTTTAAGGGCAACTTCGGTGAAAATCAACTTTTGTAAGCTGTTTGGACAGAACTGTGTGTAGGTATAGTGTGTCTATAGTCATATTGGAGTGATATAAATACAATAAATCTCTTTTTTTTTTAAATTAACTGATGTTCGATCTAAATCCCAGTGATTTTGAGGCCCACCACAAAGACTCACCACATAAGAGTGTGGTTTTTCCCACCCACCAAATTAATTGACAGGTGCCATGTCTCCATAACAACTAGCATACACATGTCCACACAACATTTTTGCAAAGAAACTGGGATTTAAACATATGTTACTACTCTCTGCGATCAGCATCACCTAAATAATTAATTATATAAGTTTTAAAACAGAGCATGTTTGTAATAAAGACAGTAAAATTGATAAGTAATGCTTAACAGCTAATCACCATGGCCGCATGCTGTCAGTAAATGCACATATGTGTCTGACTATCTGTACTGCAAACGGCATTTGTGTGTGACTCATCGTTTCAGAAAGGCTTGAATAAACTCCACCAAAATACATCAAATAAACTTACTTGGATTTTTTGACTAGTTACCTTATTTCAGCTTCATCCGAGTAGGTCTTTATCACTGACTGCTGTTTATCTGACAATGCATGAGAAGCAGACACATGGGCGGGGAGAAGCAGCTCATTTGTATATAAAGCCACAAGCTACAAAAAAAGCTACACTATACTCAGAAGCCAAAATGTGCAGAATGTACATTATTTAATAAATTATCTGATGGGTATGTATGAGAAAATTAAATAAGAAAATTAAATCCACAACTAAAAAAAGTGGATGGCCATTTTTACACTATAACAAACTGTAAGTCTTGAACATGGAGTTGGGTTCATAATTCTTCATCAAGTAAGGAGCACTTGATTTGACCTTTCTAATTTATGAGAGAGAGATATGAAGTGGGATTATTCCAACAGTGGATTGAGGTTTGCAGTTTATGCTGACGGTGTTGAAGTGGATTGCTTTAATTTCCAGACTTGCTTCGTCAGAACTTTCCTGATCAGCGTTAGCATAGGTGATCCTTTTGAAATTCCACCGAGTGGATGTCAGTAAAAGGTGCACAACCTCCATTTGCTGTTCCTCAGCCTCCTCTCGCCTCAGAGGAGCAGTTCTCTGTAGAAATATATAACAGTTTCTTCAAGCCGAGCCTGAAAATGTGCCCTACATTTTACAACCGTTCTGACAAACAGCTATTAAGTAGCAGAAGGTATGTGAGGTGAGCTTGAACACTCTTGGGAAATGGGGTTTGTCTTTTATCCCTCCACACAACGTGACAGAATTCAGCCATGTGGAACAGAAGGATAAAAAATGATTATCGCCATGCATTTTACATATAAAATAATAATAATAATAAAAATCAATCATTTTATGACATGTTTTTTTTTACTGAGTGACCATGGGAACAGTTATTTTAATATAGCTCTAAAGGTTTTAATCATTTGCTCTTCTTTGTGAATTTGCCCTCAAGGTACGTCAGCTTGGTGCTTAAGATTTCTCAAGGTTAATGCAATGGGTAAAACAGAACAAAAGAACAGGAGGATTTTATTTCAAATATGAGTTAATGACATATTTAAAAAGCGTTCAGATTGCCTTGAGTCAAATGAAATGAGTTTCGAAGCAATCAATGTGTTTGTTGCATGTCTGGAAAATAAGAAAAAAAAGCACAGCACGTATGCAACATGAATGCTTCATTACAAGACTCCACCGCATCATCTGAAATGAATGCATATATTATAATTGGGAAACAAAATAATGAAAGAAAAATGAAAAAATGGGATTCTGGAGATGTAATATGGCCCTTAGCTAACTGCATTTTTTTATCGTATTTTTTAAATGACCTTTGTGAAAATGCATGCACTGACTAATAAGAATGTAACAGCATAGTACATGGTTTGGAAGAATATTAACATAAAACTGCTTAATTTTATCATAGATACTTATATACACAGACTCCAAAGATCAAAACTGGAATTTACAAAATCAATAGTGATTTTTAAAAATACGTTTATTCTAGCCTAAATTAAATAAATAAGAGTTTCTCCAGAAGAAAAAATATTATCAGACATACTGTAAAAATTTCCTTGCTCTGTTAAATGTAATATGGGAAATATTTAAAAAAGAAAAAATAATCAAATAGGGGCTAATAATTTTGACTTCAACTGTGTATATATATATATATATATATATATATATATATATATATATATATATATATATATATATATATATATATATATATATATATATATATATATATATACACACATACATACATACATACATACATACATACATACATACATACACACATACATACATATACATACACACACACACACACACACACACACACACACACACACACACAATTAAAGTCAGATTATTAGCCCCCCTGAATTATAAGCCCTCCTGTTTATTTAGTTTTCCCAATTTCTGTTTAACGGAGAGAAGATTTCTTCAACATATTTCTACACATAATAGTTTTAATAACTCATTTCTAATAACTGATATATTTTATCTTTGCCATGATGACAGAAAAAAATATTTGACTAGATATTTTTCAAGAAACTTCTATACAGCTTAAAGTGACATTTAAAGGCTTAACTAGGTTAATTAGGTTAACTAGGCAGATTAGGATAATTAGGCAAGTTATTGTGTAATGATGATCGGGAAAAAATTAGCTTAAAGGGGCTAATAATTTTGACCTTAAAATGGTTTTTAAAAAAGTAAAAACTGCTTTTATTCTAGCCTAAATAAAACAAATAAGACTTTCTCCAGAAGAAAAAAATATTATCAGACATACTGTGAAAATTTCTTTGCTTTGTTAAACATAGTTTGGGAAATATTTAAAAAAAGAAGAAAAAATGAAAAGGAGGACTAATAATTATGACTTCAACAGTGTGTGTGTGTGTGTGTGTGTGTGTGTGTGTGTGTATGTGTGTGTATGTGTGTGTATATATATATATATATATATATATATATATATATATATATATATATATATATATATATATATATATATATACATATATACACATACATACTTATATACATACATATATACATATACACATACAAACACACAGTATATAGTGTAAAACAAAATGTATACCCAAAGACAAGTGTACCATTACACCGATATTGATTATAATCATGATCATATTGTTTTGCGGAAAGGGTCTGTCTAGGAAATAATTAGAGATCAATTATTCCTCTTGGCAGGAGTAATTAAATAATACCAGAGCATCAGTGATCACTCTCTGCATTTCTGCAAAAGCAAATTCAATCAATGGTGCAAACTCCAACCCAATTAATCAACCTCAGTCTATACTGTTTTTAGCTCTTCTTTGATTTTAACACTCAGTAGCAAGCATCAGATAAGGACAGGCCTTGAACAAGCACAGTTCAGCTTGGGTAACAAAAAGCATTTCAAGCACAATCTTTCACTGAGGGAACACGTACTCAAGAGCACTCTCTGTAACTCATTGTGATAGTAAGTGTTTAGATCACATGCATTATCCTGAGGCTTTTAGAAGTCTATTTGTGATTCTCATGTTTGTGAAAACATATACTGAAAAAAAGCTAAAAGAGCTTGTGTGTTTCTAGTCCAAATATCTAAAAACATTCTTAAATCAAGTCAAAAATATAGTTTTGTTTTCAGAAATAATTAGTCAAATTTAAAGTAGCACCACTTTTTATTTTATTTTTTACAAACAGGCTAGGCAGCATGGTGGCACAGTGGGTAGCATGATCGCCTCACATCAAGAGGGTCACTGGTTCAAGCCCTGGCTGGGTCAGTTGGCGTTTCTATGTGGAGTTTGCATGTTCTCCCCGTGTTTGCATGGGTTTCCTCCAGGTGCTCCGGTTTCCCCCACAGTCCAAAGACATGTGGTATAGGTGAATTGAATAAGCTAAAATTGGCTGTAGTGTATGTGTGTGAATGCAAGTGTGTGTGGGTGTTTCCCAGTGTTGGGTTGTGGCTGGAAGGGCATCCGCTGTGTAAAACATGCTGGATAAGTTGGCGGTTCGTTCCGCTGTGGTGACCCCGGATTAATAAAGGGACTAAGCCGAAAAGAAAATGAATGAATGAAACAGGCTCACTCCTCTAGAGGTAAACAGTTGATTTTGACTATTTTTGAATCTATTCAGCTGATCTCCAGGTCTGGTGGGTGCACTTTAAGCTTAGCTCAGCTTAAGCCATTGAATTGGATTAGAGTTTTGATAATGTTAAAGCTTGACTTCTGTAGTTACATCATGTACAAACACCAACAAAAAGTTAAACGTTGCCATTTTTAGCTATCTATAGGAATACTACTTGACGTAAAAATCATAGAACTTATCTGCCATATGGCTGCAGCAAGCACAATGATATTTACACAGTGTTATTGCCTAATTACCTCGCTGAGGACTATTTCCTTTAGGGGGTTCCTTTATGTAGTTTATAGTAATAGTTAAATATTATACAAATGAGGTTAGTAAATTAAAATAGTTTTCAGTTTGAAAAAAGAATACTTGTTTATTTTGCTTGTTTTACAGAAGAAACACACAAAAATTTGACTTATTTTTAAAATCAAAACAATATGATAAATACCTTTGTAACGAAAAACAAGACTTTGTATACCAAATTCAAGGCTTTTATATATGAGCAATGCACTGATTTTATTGTGCTTTGAAATACAACATTCGAATATGTTTTAAAGAGCCCATATTATACATGAAATAAGGTCATATTTAGGTTGTAAGGGTCTCCATCAACAGTCTAATATGCATGCAAGGTCAAAAAACACTTTCATGGTCTTATAATCTGCATTTATTTTTACCTAATTATCCCAGCGACTCCCATATGAATCGTTCAGCGATTCATTTGTTCCCAAACCCGTCCTCAGCGCGAAGCTAATCTGCGCCGATTGGACCGATGACAGCCTGCTGCGATTGGTCGAGGACACTGACAGGCTTCAGCGCGAGACAGAGTGAAATGCCCAGCAGATAATCAACAATATAAAAGTAGTCACAGTGCACACACGCTTCATAGTGGATTTTGGCTGCCAGTGGGTGAATGTAAATACAGACGATGGACTAGAAAATACTGACGACTAACTATTTTATCAAGCAAAAAGTCCAAGAACTGGCGAGGAGATCTCCTACCCATCACAGTCTACCTGCTCTTTTCACACACACACACACACGCACGCACGCACGCACGCACGCGCACGCACGCACGCACGCACACACACACACACACACACACACACAGGGCCGGCGCGTCCCTAGCGGCGTCGGCGACACCTTTCTCACCACCCGCGTCCTCAGTTATATCCGCGAATAAGCCTTAAGCCTTAGCTGGACATTTCACTTCACTTAGAGCTGTGTTACACACTATATGGAAGAGCATTTTCAAAAGCCCATAATATGGGCTCTTTAAAACAAAAAAAAAGCCACATTGTACAATGCAGTGATGTTATGTAGTTTCAAAATACCACATATTAGCGTTTTAACATAGAAAAAGCCAACGTGGGTGTCTTAAGGAGCAAAAATACAGCATATGGGCTCTTATATTGCTGTTGTGTCATAACTTCTATTGCGAGTCATATCTCTCCGGCCCCTCATTTGGGATGCTTTTCAAGAACTGACAACCATGACAAACTAATTGAATAGCCCTGCTGTAAAGCAACTTATTACTTCTGTTATTAAAGGAAAGCAGAGCTCAGATTGACTAACAATGGAAGACCTTTTCAATGTTTTCAAATGCGACATGTTCCTTATGAATTATTTTCTAAGAGAGGTTCATGAAGGCTACGAACTGAGTTCATACATACATCATGTTACGGTTCATAATTAATCATGAAAGCGGCTGGAAATGCCTCTGTTAATGTTTTATGTTCCACTTACATGAATGACATACGGTAAATGTATATTCAGAGTGGTGGACTTTGCCAGAAGTTTGTTTGTTTGTATCCTTAGTTAAACTAAAGTGTTACCCAATATTTAACTTCTGCAGAAAATGCTTCTTGATTTCAGTATTTTTTTATCTTTCTACTAAAAACAAGGCAAGAACTCTCCAAGAAGCTTTTTTTCTTTCGTCTTTTGTTATGCACTGTAAAATAGAATTGACTTTGCGATTTCGATCAGCAGACAGGAGTTTTATGAACCACTGTGACATATGCTTTTCACATAACAAGCTCTATTATTCCTCATGTCCCACTTCTGATTCTCATATGATAATGAAATGGACCATGAGCACGATTCCCTTTCCTTGAACGGAAACCTACGGTAAATTCACCCGAGATTCACCAGCATGGCTAACACACTCAATTAAGAAGCTGGCTCGTTTTTGGTTGTGCTGCAGGTTCAAGCACACTGAATAAAGGCTCTTTGGTCCCCATTCCGCCTCCCTACAGGGCCCCATTGATTTGCATGGCACAAGATGAAATGCATGTTTCCTGTGAGCTCATTCCACTGCTCTAAGCATTATTTGCTCCTGTTCAATCAAGACTTATCTTAGCGGGCTGATGTTTTTTATAATGGCACTCATAAATTTCACAAAACAAAGGCCGTGCTGGGATCCATTTTAACTTTCGCTATGTGGTGAGGTAATATATTTTTGGCGTGGCGGAGATGTGTTTTCATATCCCAGGTTAATATCCATGCACCTGGGTTAATGGAAAGAGACTGGTGGCGTGATTTAATATGAAGAAGAATATGTGTGGTCCTCATTGGTTATATTACAGTGTTCAGGGATCTCGAGCATGCATCTTTTTTTTTGGAAGTGATAGATGTTTATGCAGATGGGGGTTTTGGTACTCTTAAGAATGCAGGGGGGGGGGGGGGGAGAGTTTTCTAGGATAATGGGAATGCCTTTTTACCAATGCACTTTAGGACAGAGGTTATCAACCTTTTTTGACTCAAAGACATCTGCTGTATGACTGAGATTTTGTGCATTTCTTTAACGATTGGTTTGGCTTATAGTGGCTGTGCCATGGTACAATGATGTTTCAGGTGTAAAAACAGTAGGCCTACATCGATATATACCATGGTACTACTATGAAGAAAAAATAAAAATGTTACAGTGCTTTCAGTAAATGTCTTCTTTGACATATTAATTAGAAAGAACGGCTTGATTGTTTAGTTTGTAGTGAAATTTTTCACAACCTCCCAATTGACATTCTTTATTCTTACTTTGACCAAACACTAGCTTAATTTTTTGAATGAAATGTCCTGGGTTAATTTTCTGGTAAAGACATTATCGTATATAATTTAAACACTGCCCAAATAATAATAATAATCCTAATAATAAAAAAAATAATAATAATAATAAAAATAATAATAATAATAATAATTATTATTATTATTATCATCATTATTATTATTATTATTATTATTATTATTATTATAACAATGCAATAATAAACAATAACAATGACAACTATTATTATTATTATTATTATTATTATTATTATTATTATTATTATTATTATTATTATTATTGTGGTTGTTATTATTCATTCATTTTTTTCGGCTTAGTCCCTTTATGATTATTATTATTAATATTATTAGCATCATTTTGATTGCATTATAACAACATAATAATAAAGTTATTGTATTATTCTTAAAATATAAACATTACATTAAAAATAAACAATAATTTTATTATTAATTACATACAATAAAATATAAATATAAATAATAATAATAAGAAGAATATTATAGTTATTATTATTATTATTATTATTATTGTTGTTGTTGTTAAATATTATTATTATTATTATTACAATCAGCATCGTTATGTTTATTCTTCATAATAATGTTATATCTATTAATTACATATAATAATAATAATAATAATAATAATAATAAAAATGATGATGATGATAATGATTATTATTATTATTATTATTATTAAGTGCATATAATAATAATCATAATAACAATAGTTTTTGTTGTTAATTACATGTAATAATAAAATAAATAAATAACAACAACAACAACAACAACAATTTAACAAAATTAATCGTTGTTGTTGCTGTGGTTAATTACACATAATAAAAATTGATGATGATGAAAATGATGATTAGTATTATTATTTGTATATAATATTAATAATTATTATAATAATAATAATAATAATTGTTATCGTTGTTAATTACATATAGAAAAAAAAATATTAATAATAATAACAATAATAATAATAACAATAACAAAAAAAGAATAATAGTTGTTGCTGTTGTTATTAATTACACATAATAATAATAATAATAATAATAATAATAATAATGATAATAATAATAATAATAATAATAATAATAATAATAATAATAATAATAATAATAATAATAATAATAATTAGTTGTTGTTAGTTACATATGATAATAATAGTTATTATTATTATTATTATTATTATTATTATTATTATTATTATTATTATTATATGTAATTAATGACAACAGCTATTATTATTATTATTATTATTAGTAGTAGTAGTAGTAGTAGTATTATTACTATTATTATTATTTATTTATTTATTTTTATTCAAACCACAAATCTAAAGGTTAAGTATACAATGCACAATACTGAAAAACATTAATTATTCTCTAAAATGTATTATCAAGGCTAAAAAACAACAACAACAACAAAAAACAAAAAACAAACAAACAAACAAACATTGAATTATGCATCAAAAATGCTTCCTGTGGCAACTGACATTATGCCACACATGTTGTCAATAGAGTTGAACTGGTATTGAACCAAGTGCACCACCAGTAACAAAAGCAGACCCATGGGGTGTTTCCTATTTAGGGAACACTGACAGGTACATTGATCTACACTGCTGTACACTTAAACACTCACATATCCAAATAAGCATTTAAAACAAGAGCTGTGATGAAATAAACGATTCCCACAAAACCCTAAAGACACTGCTGATATTTCCCATGACCCCTCTGCAAATGTGCGAGTTGACAGAGCAAACACATTCATTAAAAACAGCTAAATATCTTGTTATGAAGACACACTCGTAAACATGTTTGCAGCATGTGTGAGATTCTCCAACACGACTGAACAAGACAAGTTTCTCGTGTCTCATGGGGGATGTGTTTATTTTTGGAAATATGAATTTAACAACCTTCCCCATATTTTAAAGCATAGCTGTATGCTTTAAAATATGAATTCATTGACTGTAAAGGAAAGCATGCATGCTGTTCACACTTCACGAGTGGTGTAAGCTTTCCTCAGGACCATTAAATCTGCAGCTAATTGGTAGCCTGCAAAGTTTTAGCTCGGAATTTTCATAAATTTAAATATGGTATTAATGAACTTCTTTTCATTGCCACCTGCTGATGGGCTCCATCTGTGTTTGGGCAGAACTTCAGCAGGTCTTACAGACCTAGAAACAGATGAAACAAATTCATTGCCTATAGATTTATTTTGTGTTTATAATCATAAGTACACTGTAAAAAATATCCGAAAATTAGCATATTGATGTTTTTATTTATTTTATTTTTCCCCATCCATCTATTCTTTTGAATTGCATTATGGGACCTTGATCGTTTTTCCTCAACTTTTAATCGTGAAAAGTTTGAAAATGTGACTTATTAACATATTTAATAGTTTGAATAAAATAAAAGTGATATATTGTCTGGCTTGGTGCTGTATATTATGATACGAAAACCTTATTTTTTTATTATACCGACTTATTTCGTTCTAAACTCACCAGCCACTTTATTAGGTACACCTTAGTAGTACCGGGCATTGACACAATGCTCAATTAGTACAAATGGGCCCAAAGTGTGCCAAGAAAATATCTCCCACAACATTACACCACCAGCCTGAACCATTGATACAAGGCAGGATGGATCCATGCTTTAATATTGTTGATGCCAAACTCTGACCCTACCATCCTAATGTTGCAGCAGGAATAGACTCATCAGACCAGGCAACGTTTTCCTCTTAATGTTCTACTGTACAATTTTGGTGAGCCTGTGTGAATTGTAGCCTCAGATTCCTGTTCTTAGCTGACAGGAGTGGCACCCGGTGTGGTCTTTTGCTGCTGTAGCCCATCTATCTCAAGGTTCGCCGTGTTCAGACCCTTAGTTACTGTTGCTGTCTCACAATGACAACTTTCAGTTTGAAAACCTGAATGTTTTTGATAGATTTTGGACAGAAAAGCACCACAATTTGTTAAGGAGAATTCAAGTGGGATTGAAATTCGCCATGCAAGTACATATAAAATATATATTTTAAAATAAATATGGTGTAAATGGAGGCTCACAGACCACTACACCCCCTCACAACAATCATGAGCGCAGGTAACAAAGCCCTGAAAAGAACTAACCCCCGCAAAGTGGCAGGACTAGACAACATTGCTGTCGATGCGCCAATGAGCTAACGGACATTCACCTCAATATTCAAGCTCTTACTTAGCCGAAGAACTGTGCCCTTCTGCTTTAAGACCACTACAGTTATTCCCCTCCCCAAGAAGAGTTAGTTTTAGTTTAGTTTTTATTTGTTTCAGTGTTAGTTTTGGTTATTTTTTCTAAATAAGGATATTTGTTATATTTGTTCTAAATATAAATATTGTATAATAAAAACTCAACCAAAGATACCTATTCAGAGAAAACACCATCATCTACCCATCCTCAAATCCAAATCCAACAGCCCACAAGATAGCTACCTTAAGTAAAATGTGTGCAAGGCTGCTTCTAAGCTTAGATACACAGTAGTGATGGGAAGTTCAGATCTTTTGTGACAATCCTCTCATGTTAGGATTCAACAGGATATAAAAATATGCAGTCAGCAATCAGAAGTTCAGTCAGGTAAAACCTCACTATGATCTGAAAGTTTCTTACAATTGTGTTTTGCAACCCAACTGAAGCACGTATCATTTATTTATTTATTTAAATTCCATTACGATTTTCTGTTATGAAATAAACTTACATTTCGCCAGATCCTCTCATTTTTAGGCTCTCGGTTTACCCGCGCTTCAGTTGTTTAAGTTAGTTCAGTCACAGCAGGCTGTCATTTACTCTCTGTGTTTGGTTCACTGAATCACGCGTGTGCTGTATTATTTCACCTCTTCTCAAATCTGATCTCAGTGTCCTGTTCTAATAACTCAATAACTCCATATATATTGGTTTATTTGAAGTCAGAAGGAAGTATTATGCATGTTAAAAAGTAGTTTGTGGATACGACTGTTTGCTGAAGACCAGAGATGGGAAGTAACGAAGTACAAATACTTAGTTACTGTACTTAAGTAGATTTTTCTGGTATCAGTACTTTACTCCACTATTTATTTTTTAGACAACTTTTTACTTTTACTTCTTACATTTTTACACAAATATCTGTACTTTCTACTCCTTACATTTTTTAAACCACAGTCGTTACTTTCATTTTCATGCGTTTGGTGGTGCGATCTATATGATTCTTGTCATTGTGCATTATAAACAAGTTTTTGATGCAATCAAATCTATTTTTCTTCAATTTGCATCTGCGTGCTGCGGCTTTTTCAACCAAGGCTATCACGCTAGGATGACTATGCAGATGAGACTTTTAACATTTGCTCATTCGGATCACAGGTAAAGACACATCCCAGTTCAAAATCATGCTGTTTAAATGCTTAAGCCTTGTGTCCACTTCCGATCATACTGCATGGGCTTCTCTGGTCTTTCAATCAAATACAGCAAAAAATAGTGCTTTTTGTAAAAATGTGTACATTTTGTACTAAAACAATCAAATACTTCATAAAAATTGTATGCATTGCAGTTTATTTCTGATAAGTTCATATTTCCTAATATAGAAATTAAGCTGTTGTTCAGTTTTTATTGATGTTTTATTGACTATATGATTTTACATATACCTGTAGGCCTTTACTGTTGTCTTCCATTTTTATTTTAACAAATATTTTACAACAATAAAAGTAACTATTCTTGGCAATTCACGAATAATAATATAATGCAAAGGATCCTGAATTTATCATGTGAAAAAAGATCATGCACATGTTTTGTAGGTTGTAGTCACGCATGTGTAAGTTGCTTTTAGCACAGAATAAATGTAATACAGTTCTTCTCAGTCACTTTGGTACATTTCTCAGATCAGAATTGAAATTTGCAAAACAGTAAGTGCATTTCTCAAACAACACGTACAAATAGCAAAACACCATAGATTACCTGCAAAAGCCTCAAGCAAAGGATATACTCACTATCCTTCAGCTTAGTCCTAACCCTGATTTATCAGGGGTTGCCACAGCGAAATGAACCGCCAGTAATTCCAGCATATGTTTTACACAGTGGATACCCTTTCACCTGCAATCCAATACTGGGAAACATCCATACACTCACATTCACACACACACTTGTACACTACTGCCAATTTAGTTACCTATTATAGGCCCACACGAAATCTGCGTGCGCAGAATTCTGCAGATTTTCCGAAGAATTCCGCAGATTTTTAGCCCAACATTAATTATTTACTTGAGTAAATGTGTGTAAATCTATATTTATTTAGTTTTTAAATTAAATTACATTAATATTATTGACTAATATGAAAATGTTGATCTGATTTATGTACAATGCAGTGTAATATTTTCTGTCTTTTAGGAGATATATTATATGAGATACTTGCTTTATTTACCAAATAAAGTGAATCTAATTGGATTTACATTTTAAACATTAAATAAATGTTAAAAAAGATATTATTTTTTTATTTCACATACTACGGTTTTAGTTCTGATACTCCCAAAATAATTCCGCAGAAATCCGCCAATTTTTACCAAAATTCTCCGCAGAACTAGCAAAAAACATCCGCAGATTCTGTCTGGCCCTACCTATTATTCACCAATACCACATGTCTTTGGACTGTGGTTGAAATGGGTACTTTTTACTTTTGTACATTTTTCAGGCCGTATTTCTTTAGTTTTACTTGAGTACAAAAGTGTAGTCAGTACTTCAACTTTTAGCAGAGTCATTTTAAACATGAGTATCTGTGGCCGGAAGTGCAATATGCACATTAATATAGTAGCATTTTTTAATGACACTGTATAACAATAATTAATTTTTTACAGTACTGTGACGGTTAGGTTTAAGGTTGGGGTGCAGGCGTTATAAAATACAATTTATTGGGTAATTTAATAGATAACATAAATAATACTCGGTACAACTACTGTTTTTAGGATACTGTGACGGTTGGGTTTAGGGTTTGGGTGGGGGTAGACGTTAATAAAATACAATAAATGGGAAATGTAATAAATAATAGACATAATTCTCATTAACTTCCAGCCGCAAATGTATCAGATCTAGCAACAACCTTGCCGTACGGGTAAAACACCTTAGCACGACGTAAATCGGTTTACTTCTTAAAGGCATACAGTAGGCTTATGTATTAAATACAATTACAAAGACGAAAACAAAGTACATTTTTGCTATAATATTAGTTAGTTTCAGTTAGTTTTGTATGTACACAAAACAGTTTCAGTTAGTTTTAATTTGTTTATTTATAAAACTCTTTGCATAATAGAAACTTCTAAATGTCACATTTAAACAATAAGCACTGTTTTCCCTTCATTAACTACAAACAAACGAACAAATAAAAAAAAAACATTTAAGACATAATTTAAACATTCATTGATAAAACTAGCAATCCACTGTCAAAAATACCCCATTATCAACAATTTAATTTATACAATTTTAATTACACTCATCAAGATAATGATCTATTGTGTCAAAACAACTCAAAATAATAAAAGCTCATGTTGTTTTTTAACTCTAATGTGCATCATTTATTAGTAACTCTTCACCACATATGACTATTGTATAGTCTTGACTTGGGCATGCTGAAATAGACAGAACTAGCACACGCATAATTGCCAATGGATCCATGTCACACAAGACAGGCTAACTGCACTGGGATCAATCTTCTTACTGTTAGCTCTCTTTAAAAAAGACAAGCCAGTCAATGAGCTTCACTGAAATAAGAGGTGATGGACAGTGATCCATGAATTTCAAAGTGATTGATAACCTGCTCTCAATATACCAGAGTTTCTGGAAGTCCTATGAGGTTCTCACTCACAGGAGTGGTCAATAAGCTGTTTTTGAAGGCTAGACTTTGTTTATGGTGTGCTCTATAATCTGTCCATAATATTAAATGATGATAATAATAATAATAATAATAATAATAATAATAATAACTCTGCTGAAAAATCCAGCTTAAACCAGCCTAGGCTGGTTGGCTGGTTTTAGCTGGTTGACCAGCCTGGTTTTAGAGGGGTTTTGGCCACTTTCAGGCTGGTTTCCAGCCATTTCCAGCCTGGTCTTAGCTGGTCAGGCTGGAAAATGACCAGCTAAGTCCAGCTAAAACCAGCTTGACCAGCCTGGTTTAAGCTGGACATAGCTGGTTTTGGCTGGGCTTCCAGCCTGGCAAGGTGGTCAAGCTGGTTTTAGTTGGTCATTTTCCAGCCTGACCAGCAAAGACCAGGCTGGAAATGGCTGGAAACCAGCCTGGAAATGGACAAAACCCCTCTAAAACCAGGCTGGTCAACCAGCTAAAACCAGCCAACCAGCCTAGGCTGGTTTAAGCTGTTTTTTTCAGTAGGGAATAATAATAATAATAATAATAATAATAATAATAATAATAGTGGGTAGCAGTAGGTAGTGCTGTCGCCTCACAGCAAGAAGGTTGCTGGTTCGAGCCTCGGCTGGGTCAGTTGGCATTTCTGTGTGGAGTTTGCATGTTCTCCCTGTGTTCATGTGGGTTTCTTCCAGTTGCTCCAGTTTCCCCCCCAGTCCAAAGACATGTGGTATAGGTAAATTGGGTAGGCTAAATTGTCCGTAGCGTATGATTGTGTATGGATGTTTCCCAGAGATGGGTTGCAGCTGGAAGGGCATCCGCTGCGTAAAACATGTGCTGGATAAGTTGAGGGTTCATTATGCTGTGGCGACCCCAGATTAATAAAGGGACTAAGCCGAAAAGAAAATGAATGAATGAATAATAACAGCATCACGATCGCACAGTGAATAGTACGATCACCTCACAGGAAGAAGGTCGCTGGTTCGACTGGGGCAGTTGGCATTTGTGTGAAGTTTGCATGTTCTCTCCATGTTCGCGTGGGTTTCCTACGGGTGCTCCGGTTTTCCCCACAGTCCAAAGACATGTGGTACAGGTGAATTGGGTAAGCTAAATTGTCTGTAGTGTATGCGTGTGAATAAGTGTGTATGGATGTTTCCCAGTGGTGTGTTGCAGCTGGAAGGGCTGCGTATAACATGTGCTGGATAAGTTGGCAGTTCATTCTGCTGTGGCGACCCCTGATTAATAGGAACTAAGCTGAAAAGAAAATGAATAATAATAATAATAATAATAGTAGTAAACAAAAACAAATAAACTAAATAATTTATAAATAAATAAACAGAAAAATCTGTTTCCATGAAGCCCCTCCCTCAGAAATACTCAATGTGCTTTAATTGGTCAGCTGAATGTGTTCTGATTGCCTGACTTCCTAATGCATGAAGAAAATGACACCAAGGGGTTGAGTTTATGTAAATTATAATGTGTGTGATGTCATTACCAAAAAAAAAATAGGTTCTTTACCCTAAGATCACAACATTTCAAATAAATACATTAGAACTTTGATAAATGATAATATATATCCTACAGCTAGGTTTTCTTTTTTTAGAAGACTTAAATTGGCATAAGGCTTGGAGAATGTTATTGAGAAAGAATTTTTCAGACAAAGTAAAGGAAGTTTCCTACAAAATATTGCACAGAATTTATCAAGTGAATACGTATTCACTGTAAAAACCCAACTTCAACGTAATCAAATGAAATGAGTGTAGTTAACTCAAAATTGACTGAAAGTTACTCATTTGAAAAGAGTTTTGAACTCAGTGTTGAAGGTAATGAGTTCATTAAATGCCTCATTACTTCAACTTAAATAGAGTAAGTTCACAATACTCAGAATAGTTTCGAACTTAAACGGTTTGTTGTAATCGATTTACTCAAAATGGTTTGAGTTGCCTTAACTTATTTGGGTTTCACAGTTCTCAGTTGGTTTGAGTTCTCTTCATTTATTGGGTTTTTACTGTGCTCAAATTGCTTCGTTTACTCAAATGGATTAAGTACACAATACTTAATAGGATTCATTTTTGAACTTAAATTGTTGCAATCGTTTTCCTTAAATGGTTTGAGTTACCTTAACTTTTTTGGCTTTTACAGTGTTGGAAAGTTTTGAATTAAATATCGACTACACCTGTGAATTTTGTTTAAGCAAAAAAAGACACATTTTTTCATTTATTTTTTCATTGCATTTATACTAAAGATATTTTGAATTGATATTGACAATGTATTGCAAGGAAACTTAATGCAGCTGTTAAACTGGGTGGGTCTGATATAATGATTTACAGATGAAGTCAGAATTATTAGCCCCCCTTTGAATTTTTTTTTTCTTTTTTAAATATTTCCCAAATGATTTTTAGCAGAGCAAGGACATTTTCACAGTATGTCTGATAATATTTCTACTTCTGGAGAAAATCTTATTTGTTTTATTTTGGCTAGAATAAAAACAGTTTTTATTTTTTAACATCATTTTAAGGTCAAAATTATTAGCCCCTTTAAGCTATTTTTTTTTCGATAGTCTACAGAACAAACCATCATTATACAATAACTTGCCTATTTACCCCAACATACCTAGTAAACCTAATTAACCTAGTTAAGTCTTTATATGTCACTTTAAGCTGTATAGAAGTGTCTTGAAAAATATCTAGTCAAATATTATTTACTGTGATCATGGCAAAGATAAAATAAATCGGTTATTAGAAATGAGTTATTAAAACTATTATGTTTAGAAATGTGTTGAAAAAATCTGCTCTCTGTTAAAAAGAAATTGGGGGAAAAACTAAACAGGGGGGCTTATAATTCAGGGGGAGATAATTCTGACCTCAATTGTATGTGAATGATTACATAGAAAAGAATAAAACGTATATTATTCAACTAATGGCTATAATGGGAAGATTTCATATACACAACATGTAGTGGTCAGGAGGTATACCTTTTTTTCATTTCATTAAGGAAATCAAACAATATTGCAATACGGTATATAAATGCTCTAAAAAAATATTTAAAAAGCTCTCAAATATTATTTGTAAACTCAAGATTGACAACTGTACCATAAACATTTTTGGATATATTTTTTCTTGATTTATTTCAAGTGAAAGTGAGCTGTGAATAAGCGTGCAGCAGCTGGAACTTGTCAGAGTCCTGGTGTATATCAGTAGAGCTCTTTGTTTTGCAGTATGGAGCTTGTTTCAGTTTCAGATCACACTTCCACAGACCTTCCACAGCCTGTTCATTTAATATCCGATGCAGAACGAGCACAAAAACTGACATTAGAAACAAATCTCAGAAAAAAAAAAATGTACATTTACACATCTGGCCTTTAAACAAAGTCACATGTACAATGTTAAGGAAGAAATTACATGATAGAGTCATGTATGTAAAATAAGCACACAAATTTGTGAGGATATAATAGGGATAACATTGAAATTGAAACCACACTTATCGGCCTAATTCAGGACGGTGACGAGTCTGCTTACAGACAGGAGGTTAAGGAGTTGGCTGTCTGGTGCAGTCACAACAACCTGGAGCTCAACACGCTCAAAACAGTGGAGATGATAGTGGACTTCAGGAGAAACCCCCCTGCTCTCCCCCCACTGAGCATCATGGACAGCATTGTGGCAGCAGTGGAGTCATTCAGGTTCCTGGGCACCACCATCTCTCAGGACCTGAAGTCGGACACTCACATTGACTCCATTGTCAAAAAAGCTCAACAGAGGCTGTACTTTCGTCGCCGGCTGAGGAAGTTCAACCTCCCAAAGGAGCTGCTGAAACAGTTCTACACCTCCATCATTGAATCAGTCATCTGCACATCAATAACTGTCTGGTTTAGCTCAGCTACTAAATACGACCTCCAAAGACTACGTCGAATAGTTTGGACTGCTGAGCGAATCACTGGTACAACCCTTCCTACTCCCCAAGAACTGTACTTATCCAGAGCGAGCAGAAGGGCTGCCAAAATCACTCTGGACCCCTCACACCCAGCACACTGCCTCTTTGAACTTTTACCTTCTGGTCGACGCTACAGAGCAATGCGCACCAGAACAGCCCGACACAGAAACAGTTTCTTCCCTCAGGCAATCCATCTCATGAATACTTGATGATAATAATTGCGAACCAACATCACTACTTGCTATACACATTTGTACACATATACACTTATTTAACAACACACTTTACATGCCAATTTGCACATAACAGCTGCACATATAACGTTGTATATAGTAGTAAACATGTTAATACACTTGTCAATTTGTATATTTGCACTCACTACTTACTTCTATTTTTTTTTTTAATATATGTATTATCTGTTTTTTGTCCTGTCTCTGTTATCCTGTTGCACTGTAGAAGCTCTGTCCTAGTATGTGTGAACATACCTGGCAATAAAGCTCTTTCTGATTCTGATTCTGAATTAATGTTATGGGCAAAATCTGACAACTGGTTTCATGACATAGCCAATAATAAACCATTAATGTAAGCAAGAATTAAAATGACTGTAAATAAACATGAATTAAAATACTATATTATAACAATATATTATAAAATACTATAAACATGTAGTCTTTTTATTTAATATTTATTTAGATTTTTAAAGATTAAATTTCTACATTAACTTTGCTGTTATCAAACAATTAATCGATTAAATGCATTGGGGAAATGATTGTAAAGGTAAAATACATTGAACAATAAGTTAAATTAAATACAGAGAAGCTAAAATAAGCTATTTATTTATCTTGGTTATTTAAAAACTAATCCAAAATACAATAGATACTGGTATTGCTAATGGGAAATGAAATAGGGATGTAGGAACACCATCTTGATTGACTGTTTGTCTGGATATTTCTAAAGCTTGACAGAGAGGTCTTTAGAGGTGCAGTCATTTGTGTAATAGAGATCACACACATCTCTGTATGGGTGCCAGTGCTGACAGCACAGGTGCTTGATGGGAGGCTTTCCCAGCCTCACTCACTGCTGTCTGTCTGTCAGAAAGTTGGTGACCCGTTGACAGACAGGGAGGACACGGAGAGGTAAGATCTTTCCATAAATCCATCAAGATGTTGCAGGATTGAGCAAGCACGATCTCACATTGACAACATCATCATTTTACTGATGCTATAAGTGTATTACACTTCTGTGAGATTTAATGAGTGCACTAGCCTATACTGTAAAAAAAAATAATTAAAAAAATTGTACCTCAAAATTGACCAATTTTATGTACACTAAAAACAGAGACACGTCCACAAAAACATTTTGCTTTAGAGAGTTCTTAGAGGAACACTTCAATATTTCTTTATTATTATTATTATTATTATTATTATTATAGTCTATTGTACCAAGACCTAACATACTGTATATTATTGATTAATTAAATGAATAAAACAATGTTTTTTTATATATGGATCTGTTAGTAATGTCTAGTTAAAACATTTTTCAACAGGCAAATAGCAAAAAAGTAAATGTCCTTGAAAAACTAAATATGTTCCTTAATATCAAGATAAATGCACAATGAAAGTGAAAGTGTAGTGCCACGCAGCACCATACATTTTAGAATTCTAAAACATAGGTTTCTATCAGGGTACACACACCGGCGCCGCAAGTCGCCGGCTGTCCGCAGCGCTCAGCCATGACTCAGGACACTGTTCATTTTTCTGCCGCACCACAGAACGCCATCTGATTAGTTTCATGTTAAATATCATGCAAATGTCCGTGTCTGATGTGTGATACTTTTAACTGTCATGTGCGTGCCGTGTCGTGGTGTGCGACCTGCTTTAGTGAGGCCAGCAAGGGGCATTGAAACTGGTCTATGTGAGTCTCAATGCCCCAGTAAAGTGAAGGGAACACCATACTGTCAGTGGGCACCATCTTTCGGATGAGACGTTAAACCGAGGTCTTGACTTTCTGTGGTCATTAAAAAAATCCCATGTCACTTCTCGTAAAAGAATAGGGGTGTAACCTCTGTGTCTTGGCCAATTTCCCTCTAACATGACCTCCCAATCATCCCCATCCATCAAATTGGCTCTACCACTGCTACCAATAGCTATTGTGTAGTGAGTACACTGGCGCCGTTGTCCTGTGGCTGCCGTTGCATCATCCAAATGGGTGCTGCACACTGGAGGTCGTGTGGAAAGAGCCCTTGATTGTGAAGCGCTTTGGGTGTATGTCCATACACGATAAATGAGATTTATAAATACACATTACATTACCAACATATTATATTAAATTAGCTAAGGCTTGAGGATCATCTAATCCTCCAGCCTCAAAAATTAAGACTTTTTTATATTATTTACTGTAGACAAAGACATTTTTTTAACCAGAAGACATTTCTTATATAGTTCTTAAAGGAAAACTAGATTTAAACAGTTGAGTTTTACAATTTTTGAACTCATTCAGTCAATCTCTGGGTGTAGTGAGAGTGCTTTTAGCTTAGCATTAGACTTTTAGCACCTCCTTCAAAAAAAGAATTAATAAAGAACAGTTTCAATAATTTTCATACTTAAAGCTTAACTATTTTGCAATTACATTGTGTGCAAAGACTGATGGAAAATAAAAAAAAGTTGCTATTTTGTATGTTGATATGGCTGGGAACTATACTCTCATTCTGCCGTAATAATCAGAAACTTTACTGCTGTACCATGGCTTCAACAGAGATTATTAAATTATGCAGCATTATTACCTAGTTACCTACACTAGCTAGGGATTATTTTCAGGCATGGTGTAAAATCATTGCACCTTAAGCTATTTATGCTATGAATGAATGTAAAAATTGTAAAACTCAACTGTTTAACTCGAGGTGATTTGTAAAATGAGCATACTTCTTAAAAAAGTGGAGTTTTCCTTTAAATAACATGGACATGCCAATTAACATGCCACAGCCAGATCACCCTGCAGCCCCAGACCGGTTACTCACTCAAGCTAAGCAGGGCTGAGCCCGGTCAGTATCTGGATAGGAGACCACATGGGAAAACTAGGTTGCTCTTGGAATAATTGTTAGTAAAGCCAGCAGGGGGCACTAAACCCGCAGCCTGCGTGAGTCAGAATACCCCAGTATAGACTAAACTGCTCAGTGAGCGGCGTCTTTCGGATAAGACGTTAAACTGAGGTCCTGACTCTTTGTGGTCATTACAAATCTTGTAAAGAGTAGGGTGTAACCCCAGTGTCCTGGCCAATTTCCCTCTATCATGACCTCCCAATCATCCCCATCCACCAAATTGGCTCTACCACTGCTACCAATAGCTACTGTGTGGTGAGTGCACTGGCATGGTTGTATAAATGGATGCTTCACATTGGTGATGGTGTGGAGAGACCCCTCATGGTTGTGAAGCGCTATGGGTGTATGGCCATACATGATAAAAGCGCCATCTAAATACACATTACATTACAAGTAGCTAAAGACTTGAGGATCATCCAATCCTTTGGCCTCAAAAATTAAGACTTTTTTATTTTATTTACTGTAGACCAAGACATTTTGTCCAGAAGAGATGGCTTTATTCTAAGCTAATTACAAAACTTGGACTCTGTTCTGTAAAATACAGTGCCGTCAAAGCCGAGTGACATGCAAGCAAGCACAAAACCTTGAGATGACATGTCTACTTTTTAACAAGCTCAATGCTATCTGCTCTAATGGAAAAGGCTCTGCGCCAAGGCTCATAAACCATTCTGTATCATTCTCTTTGAACTATAATAGACCTTCACTCTGCGTAGGTTACCTCACAGCCAGTGCTTTTGTACCCTCTGTATTAGTAAGCTTTCATGTATATGTGTGTGTGTGTGAATGAGTGTGTTTATCATCGCAAACATGGATGCACTAACGAAACAAGACTTCTCTATTAGCTGTGTACAGAGATTTCAGGAGCTAAGGCTGTAACATTTACAAAATATGTACTGTGTGGAGCCAAGTGGTTAATTTAATAAAAATTAAAGGCAGACTGTAAAAACAAGCTATAAATACTGATAGAGGGATCCGGGCAGGGAGGAATACCAAGCGTCATCCTCTATTAGCCTGAGCTGCCTGCTTTTCACTCTGAAATTTTAATGCACACCAGGGTTGAGAGCAAAACATAACTGATTTTGGGAATAACATTTATGCATTTTGCAGACACTTTTTTCCAAGGAGACTTGCATTGTATTGAAGGTACACTTTATATGTTCATGGTGACAGCAAGGTAATGTTCACAAACAAATATGGAAAGAGGAAGCAAAATTTGTAATGGATGGATGGATGATGGACTGATAAAACAGGCTTCATTGGGATAGAATGGCTGGAATGGATACATGTATGAAAAAAAATGGATGGATGATAGACTGATTGTCAAAATTAAGGATGGATGTATGGATGGATGGATGAATGGATGGGTGGATGGAAGGATGGATGGACTGGAAGGAATGGAATGGACTGGAATAAATAGGATAGATGGATGAATGGATGGAAGGATGAATGATTGATCAATCAGTGGGTGGATTGATGGATGGATGTGATCAGTGGCTTGGTGAATGGATGGATGGAGCAAATAGGTAGATGAACAAAATGATAAATATAGAGATAAATAAAAATGTGTATGGATGGATGGATGAAAGGAATCGGATGGATAGACTGGAATGAATGGGTTGGGATGGATGGATAGATGAATGAATGGATTGATGGAATGGGAAGGAATGGGATGGATGGACCTGGAAAGATTGAATAGGATGGACTAGAAGGAATGGAATAGAATGGATGGATGGATGGATAGACTGGAAGGAATGGGAAGGGTTGTCTGGAAGGAATGGGATGGATGGATGAATGGAATGGGATGGATGGACTGGAAGAAATGGGAAATGAATGGGATGGATGGATGGACTGGAAGGAATAGGATGCATGGACAGGAAGGAATGGGATGAAAGGATGGTTTGAACAAGAAGCATTGGGATGAATAAATTCGGAATGGGTGGACTGGAATGAATGGGATGCATTGGGGTGGGATGGATGGATGGATGGACTAGGATAGATTGTGATGGATTGGAATAGATAGAAAAATTGGGGTGGGATGAGAGGATTAGGCTTAAAGAGATGCTGTTTGGGTGATGGAAACTGAAGGTTTGGATTGAATGGACTGGGATGGATGGATGAGTGGATTGGATGGAACAGAAATCAATTCAATGGATAAACTGAAATGGATGGATGTATGAATGCATTTGGGATGGTTGTACTGAAAGGAATGGGACGCAATGGGATGAATGGATTCGTTCGATTAGACTGGATGGTATTAGGAGGAATTGGGATAGATGAATTTTGATGGGTGTATTGATTATGAATCCACCTATTACATTTGTCCAAACTTTAAAACAAAAACAAACAAACAAACAAACATTGAATTATGCATCAAAAATGCTTCCTGTGGCAACTGACATTAGCCACACATGTTGTCAATAGAGTTGAACTGGTATTGAACCAAGTGCACCACCAGTAACAAAAGCAGACCCATGGGGTGTTTCCTATTTAGGGAACACTGACAGGTACATTGATCTACACTGCTGTACACTTAAACACTCACATATCCAAATAAGCATTTAAAACAAGAGCTGTGATGAAATAAACGATTCCCACAAAACCCTAAAGACACTGCTGATATTTCCCATGACCCCTCTGCAAATGTGCGAGTTGACAGAGCAAACACATTCATTAAAAACAGCTAAATATCTTGTTATGAAGACACACTCGTAAACATGTTTGCAGCATGTGTGAGATTCTCCAACACGACTGAACAAGACAAGTTTCTCGTGTCTCATGGGGATGTGTTTATTTTTGGAAATATGAATTTAACAACCTTCCCCATATTTTAAAGCATAGCTGTATGCTTTAAAATATGAATTCATTGACTGTAAAGGAAAGCATGCATGCTGTTCACACTTCACGAGTGGGTAAGCTTTCCTCAGGACCATTAAATCTGCAGCTAATTGGTAGCCTGCAAAGTTTTAGCTCGGAATTTTCATAAATTTAAATATGGTATTAATGAACTTCTTTTCATTGCCACCTGCTGATGGGCTCCATCTGTGTTTGGGCAGAACTTCAGCAGGTCTTACAGACCTAGAAACAGATGAAACAAATTCATTGCCTATAGATTTATTTTGTGTTTATAATCATAAGTACACTGTAAAAAATATCCGAAAATTAGCATATTGATGTTTTTATTTATTTTATTTTTCCCCATCCATCTATTCTTTTGAATTGCATTATGGGACCTTGATCGTTTTTCCTCAACTTTTAATCGTGAAAAGTTTGAAAATGTGACTTATTAACATATTTAATAGTTTGAATAAATAAAAGTGATATATTGTCTGGCTTGGTGCTGTATATTATGATACGAAAACCTTATTTTTTTATTATACCGACTTATTTCGTTCTAAACTCACCAGCCACTTTATTAGGTACACCTTAGTAGTACCGGGCATTGACACAATGCTCAATTAGTACAAATGGGCCCAAAGTGTGCCAAGAAAATATCTCCCACAACATTACACCACCAGCCTGAACCATTGATACAAGGCAGGATGGATCCATGCTTTAATATTGTTGATGCCAAACTCTGACCCTACCATCCTAATGTTGCAGCAGGAATAGACTCATCAGACCAGGCAACGTTTTCCTCTTAATGTTCTACTGTACAATTTTGGTGAGCCTGTGTGAATTGTAGCCTCAGATTCCTGTTCTTAGCTGACAGGAGTGGCACCCGGTGTGGTCTTTTGCTGCTGTAGCCCATCTATCTCAAGGTTCGCCGTGTTCAGACCCTTAGTTACTGTTGCTGTCTCACAATGACAACTTTCAGTTTGAAAACCTGAATGTTTTTGATAGATTTTGGACAGAAAAGCACCACAATTTGTTAAGGAGAATTCAAGTGGGATTGAAATTCGCCATGCAAGTACATATAAATATATATTTTAAAATAAATATGGTGTAAATGGAGGCTCACAGACCACTACACCCCCTCACAACAATCATGAGCGCAGGTAACAAAGCCCTGAAAAGAACTAACCCCCGCAAAGTGGCAGGACTAGACAACATTGCTGTCGATGCGCCAATGAGCTAACGGACATTCACCTCAATATTCAAGCTCTTACTTAGCCGAAGAACTGTGCCCTTCTGCTTTAAGACCACTACAGTTTTCCCCTCCCCAAGAAGAGTTAGTTTTAGTTTAGTTTTTATTTGTTTCAGTGTTAGTTTTGGTTATTTTTTCTAAATAAGGATATTTGTTATATTTGTTCTAAATATAAATATTGTATATAAAAACTCAACCAAAGATACCTATTCAGAGAAAACACCATCATCTACCCATCCTCAAATCCAAATCCAACAGCCCACAAGATAGCTACCTTAAGTAAATGTGTGCAAGGCTGCTTCTAAGCTTAGATACACAGTAGTGATGGGAAGTTCAGATCTTTTGTGACAATCCTCTCATGTTAGGATTCAACAGGATATAAAAATATGCAGTCAGCAATCAGAAGTTCAGTCAGGTAAAACCTCACTATGATCTGAAAGTTTCTTACAATTGTGTTTTGCAACACAACTGAAGCACGTATCATTTATTTATTTATTTAAATTCCATTAACGATTTTCTGTTATGAAATAAACTTACATTTCGCCAGAATCCTCTCATTTTTTAGGCTCTCGGTTTACCCGCGCTTCAGGTGTTTAAGTTAGTTCAGGTCCACAGCAGTGCTGGCATTTACTCCTCTGTGTTTGGGTCACTGAATCACGCGTGTGCTGTATTATTTCACCTCTTCTCAAATCTGATCTCAGTGTCCTGTTCTAATAACTCATAACATCCAGATATATTGGTTTATTTGAAGTCAGAAGGAGTATTATGCATGTTAAAAAGTAGTTTGTGGATACGACTGTTTGCTGAAGACCCAGAAGATGGAAGTAACGAAGTACAAATACTTATTACTGTACTTAAGTAGATTTTCTGGTATCAGTACTTTACTCCACTATTTATTTTTTAGACAACTTTACTTTTACTTCTTACATTTTTACACAAATATCTGTACTTTTCTACTCCTTACATTTTTAAAACCCAGTCGTTACTTTCCTTTCATGCGTTTGGTGGTGCGATCTATATGAGTCTTGTCATTGTGCATTATAAACAAGGTTTTGATGCAATCAAATCTATTTTTTCTTCAATTGCATCTGCGTGCTGCGGCTTTTTCAACAAGGCTATCACGCTAGGATGACTATGCAGATGAGACTTTTAACATTTGCTCATTCGGATCACAGGTAAAGACACATCCCAGTTCAAAATCATGGCTGTTAAAATGCTTAAGCCTTGTGTCCACTTCCGATCATACTGCATGGGCTTCTCTGGTCTTTCAATCAAATACAAGCAAAAAATAGTGCTTTTTGTAAAAATGTGTACATTTTGTACTAAAACAATCAAATACTTCATAAAAATTGTATGCATTGCAGTTTATTTCTGATAAGTTCATATTTCCTAATATAGAAATTAAGCTGTTGTTCAGTTTTTATTGATGTTTTATTGACTATATGATTTTACATATACCTGTAGGCCTTTACTGTTGTCTTCCATTTTTATTTT
This sequence comes from Danio aesculapii, assembly GCF_903798145.1. Taxonomy (NCBI): domain Eukaryota; kingdom Metazoa; phylum Chordata; class Actinopteri; order Cypriniformes; family Danionidae; genus Danio; species Danio aesculapii. Next base: position 45,945,339 of record NC_079448.1, on the reverse strand, counting down.
AAACAAATATTTTACAACAATAAAAGTAACTATTCTTGGCAATTCACGAATAATAATATAATGCAAAGGATCCTGAATTTATCATGTGAAAAAAAGATCATGCACATGTTTTGTAGGTTTGTAGTCACGCATGTGTAAGTTGCTTTTAGCACAGAATAAATGTAATACAGTTCTTCTCAGTCACTTTGGTACATTTCTCAGATCAGAATTGAAATTTGCAAAACAGTAAGTGCATTTCTCAAACAACACGTACAAATAAGCAAAACACCATAGATTACCTGCAAAAGCCTCAAGCAAAGGATATACTCACTATCCTTCAGCTTAGTCCTAACCCTGATTTATCAGGGGTTGCCACAGCGAAATGAACCGCCAGTATTCCAGCATATGTTTTACACAGTGGATACCCTTTCACCTGCAATCCAATACTGGGAAACATCCATACACTCACATTCACACACACACTTGTACACTACTGCCAATTTAGTTACCTATTATAGGCCCACACGAAATCTGCGTGCGCAGAATTCTGCAGATTTTCCGAAGAATTCCGCAGATTTTAGCCCAACATGAATTATTTACTTGAGTAAATGTGTGTAAAATCTATATTTATTTAGTTTTTAAATTAAATGACATTAATATTATTGACTAATATGAAAAGTTGATCTGATTTATGTACAATGCAGTGTAATATTTTCTGTCTTTTAGGAGATATATTATATGAGATACTTGCTTTATTTACCAATAAAGTGAATCTAATTGGATTTACATTTTAAACATTAAATAAATGTTAAAAAAAGATATTATTTTTTTATTTCACATACTAACTACGGTTTTAGTTCTGATACTCCCAAAATAATTCCGCAGAAATCCGCCAATTTTACCAAATTCTCCGCAGAACTAGCAAAAAACATCCGCAGATTCTGTCTGCCCTACCTATTATTCACCAATACCACATGTCTTTGGACTGTGGTTGAAATGGGGTACTTTTATACTTTTGTACATTTTTCAGGCCGTATTTCTTTAGTTTTACTTGAGTACAAAAGTGTAGTCAGTACTTCAACTTTTAGCAGAGTCATTTTAAACATGAGTATCTGTGGCCGGAAGTGCAATATGCACATTAATATAGTAGCATTTTTTAATGACACTGTATAACAATAATTAATTTTTACAGTACTGTGGACGGTTAGGTTTAAGGTTGGGGTGCAGGCGTTATAAAATACAATTTATTGGGTAATTTAATAGATAACAATAAATAATACTCGGTACAACTACTGTTTTAGGATACTGTGACGGTTGGGTTTAGGGTTTGGGTGGGGGTAGACGTTAATAAAATACAATAAATGGGAAATGTAATAAATAATAGACATAATTCTCATTAACTTCCAGCCGCAAATGTATCAGATCTAGCAACAACCTTGCCGTACGGGTAAAACACCTTAGCACGACGTAAATCGTTTACTTCTTAAAGGCAATACAGTAGGCTTATGTATTAAATACAATTACAAAGACGAAAACAAAGTACATTTTTGCTATAATATTAGTTAGTTTCAGTTAGTTTTGTATGTACACAAAACAGTTTCAGTTAGTTTTAATTTGTTTATTTATAAAACTCTTTGCATAATAGAAACTTCTAAATGTCACATTTAAACAATAAGCACTGTTTTCCCTTCATTAACTACAAACAAACGAACAAATAAAAAAAAAACATTTAAGACATAATTTAAACATTCATTGATAAACTAGCAATCCACTGTCAAAAATACCCCATTATCAACAATTTAATTTATACAATTTTAATTACACTCATCAAGATAATGATCTATTGTGTCAAAACAACTCAAAATAATAAAAGCTCATGTTGTTTTTTAACTCTAATGTGCATCATTTATTAGTAACTCTTCACCACATATGACTATTGTATAGTCTTGACTTGGGCATGCTGAAATAGACAGAACTAGCACACGCATAATTGCCAATGGATCCATGTCACACAAGACAGGCTAACTGCACTGGGATCAATCTTCTTACTGTTAGCTCTCTTTAAAAAAGACAAGCCAGTCAATGAGCTTCACTGAAATAAGAGGTGATGGACAGTGATCCATGAATTTCAAAGTGATTGATAACCTGCTCTCAATATACCAGAGTTTCTGGAAGTCCTATGAGGTTCTCACTCACAGGAGTGGTCAATAAGCTGTTTTTGAAGGCTAGACTTTGTTTATGGTGTGCTCTATAATCTGTCCATAATATTAAATGATGATAATAATAATAATAATAATAATAATAATAATAATAACTCTGCTGAAAAATCCAGCTTAAACCAGCCTAGGCTGGTTGGCTGGTTTTAGCTGGTTGACCAGCCTGGTTTTAGAGGGGTTTGGCCACTTTCAGGCTGGTTTCCAGCCATTTCCAGCCTGGTCTTAGCTGGTCAGGCTGGAAAATGACCAGCTAAGTCCAGCTAAAACCAGCTTGACCAGCCTGGTTTAAGCTGGACATAGCTGGTTTTGGCTGGGCTTCCAGCCTGGCAAGGTGGTCAAGCTGGTTTTAGTTGGTCATTTTCCAGCCTGACCAGCAAAGACCAGGCTGGAAATGGCTGGAAACCAGCCTGAAATGGACAAAACCCCTCTAAAACCAGGCTGGTCAACCAGCTAAAACCAGCCAACCAGCCTAGGCTGGTTTATAAGCTGTTTTTTTCAGTAGGGAATAATAATAATAATAATAATAATAATAATAATAATAATAATAGTGGGTAGCAGTAGGTAGTGCTGTCGCCTCACAGCAAGAAGGTTGCTGGTTCGAGCCTCGGCTGGGTCAGTTGGCATTTCTGTGTGGAGTTTGCATGTTCTCCCTGTGTTCATGTGGGTTTCTTCCAGTTGCTCCAGTTTCCCCCCCCAGTCCAAAGACATGTGGTATAGGTAAATTGGGTAGGCTAAATTGTCCGTAGCGTATGATTGTGTATGGATGTTTCCCAGAGATGGGTTGCAGCTGGAAGGGCATCCGCTGCGTAAAACATGTGCTGGATAAGTTGAGGGTTCATTATGCTGTGGCGACCCCAGATTAATAAAGGGACTAAGCCGAAAAGAAAATGAATGAATGAATAATAACAGCATCACGATCGCACAGTGAATAGTACGATCACCTCACAGGAAGAAGGTCGCTGGTTCGACTGGGGCAGTTGGCATTTGTGTGAAGTTTGCATGTTCTCTCCATGTTCGCGTGGGTTTCCTACGGGTGCTCCGGTTTTCCCCACAGTCCAAAGACATGTGGTACAGGTGAATTGGGTAAGCTAAATTGTCTGTAGTGTATGCGTGTGAATAAGTGTGTATGGATGTTTCCCAGTGGTGTGTTGCAGCTGGAAGGGCTGCGTATAACATGTGCTGGATAAGTTGGCAGTTCATTCTGCTGTGGCGACCCCTGATTAATAGGAACTAAGCTGAAAAGAAAATGAATAATAATATAATAATAATAGTAGTAAACAAAAACAAATAAACTAAATAATTTATAAATAAATAAACAGAAAAATCTGTTTCCATGAAGCCCCTCCCTCAGAAATACTCAATGTGCTTTAATTGGTCAGCTGAATGTGTTCTGATTGCCTGACTTCCTAATGCATGAAGAAAATGACACCAAGGGGTTGAGTTTATGTAAATTATAATGTGTGTGATGTCATTACCAAAAAAAAATAGGTTCTTTACCCTAAGATCACAACATTTCAAATAAATACATTAGAACTTGATAAATGATAATATATATCCTACAGCTAGGTTTTCTTTTTTTAGAAGACTTAAATTGGCATAAGGCTTGGAGAATGTTATTGAGAAAGAATTTTTCAGACAAAGTAAAGGAAGTTTCCTACAAAATATTGCACAGAATTTATCAAGTGAATACGTATTCACTGTAAAAACCCAACTTCAACGTAATCAAATGAAATGAGTGTAGTTAACTCAAAATTGACTGAAAGTTACTCATTTGAAAAAGAGTTTTGAACTCAGTGTTGAAGGTAATGAGTTCATTAAATGCCTCATTACTTCAACTTAAATAGAGTAAGTTCACAATACTCAGAATAGTTTCGAACTTAAAACGGTTTGTTGTAATCGATTTACTCAAAATGGTTTGAGTTGCCTTAACTTATTTGGGTTTCACAGTTCTCAGTTGGTTTGAGTTCTCTTCATTTATTGGGTTTTTACTGTGCTCAAATTGCTTCGTTTACTCAAATGGATTAAGTACACAATACTTAATAGGATTCATTTTTGAACTTAAATTGTTGCAATCGTTTTCCTTAAATGGTTTGAGTTACCTTAACTTTTTTGGCTTTTACAGTGTTGGAAAGTTTTGAATTAAATATCGACTACACCTGTGAATTTTGTTTAAGCAAAAAAAGACACATTTTTTCATTTATTTTTTCATTGCATTTATACTAAAGATATTTTGAATTGATATTGACAATGTATTGCAAGGAAACTTAATGCAGCTGTTAAACTGGGTGGGTCTGATATAATGATTTACAGATGAAGTCAGAATTATTAGCCCCCCTTTGAATTTTTTTTTCTTTTTAAATATTTCCCAAATGATTTTTAGCAGAGCAAGGACATTTTCACAGTATGTCTGATAATATTTCTACTTCTGGAGAAAATCTTATTTGTTTTATTTTGGCTAGAATAAAAACAGTTTTTATTTTTAACATCATTTTAAGGTCAAAATTATTAGCCCCTTTAAGCTATTTTTTTTCGATAGTCTACAGAACAAACCATCATTATACAATAACTTGCCTATTTACCCCAACATACCTAGTAAACCTAATTAACCTAGTTAAGTCTTATATGTCACTTTAAGCTGTATAGAAGTGTCTTGAAAAATATCTAGTCAAATATTATTTACTGTGATCATGGCAAAGATAAAATAAATCGGTTATTAGAAATGAGTTATTAAAACTATTATGTTTAGAAATGTGTTGAAAAAATCTGCTCTCTGTTAAAAAGAAATTGGGGGAAAAACTAAACAGGGGGGCTTATAATTCAGGGGGAGATAATTCTGACCTCAATTGTATGTGAATGATTACATAGAAAAGAATAAAACGTATATTATTCAACTAATGGCTATAATGGGAAGATTTCATATACACAACATGTAGTGGTCAGGAGGTATACCTTTTTTTCATTTCATTAAGGAAATCAAACAATATTGCAATACGGTATATAAATGCTCTAAAAAAAATATTTAAAAAGCTCTCAATATTATTTGTAAACTCAAGATTGACAACTGTACCATAAACATTTTTGGATATATTTTTCTTGATTTATTTCAAGTGAAAGTGAGCTGTGAATAAGCGTGCAGGCAGCTGGAACTTGTCAGAGTCCTGGTGTATATCAGTAGAGCTCTTTGTTTTGCAGTATGGAGCTTGTTTCAGTTTCAGATCACACTTCCACAGACCTTCCACAGCCTGTTCATTTAATATCCGATGCAGAACGAGCACAAAAACTGACATTAGAAACAAATCTCAGAAAAAAAAAAATGTACATTTACACATCTGGCCTTTAAACAAAGTCACATGTACAATGTTAAGGAAGAAATTACATGATAGAGTCATGTATGTAAAATAAGCACACAAATTTGTGAGGATATAATAGGGATAACATTGAAATTGAAACCACACTTATCGGCCTAATTCAGGACGGTGACGAGTCTGCTTACAGACAGGAGGTTAAGGAGTTGGCTGTCTGGTGCAGTCACAACAACCTGGAGCTCAACACGCTCAAAACAGTGGAGATGATAGTGGACTTCAGGAGAAACCCCCCTGCTCTCCCCCCACTGAGCATCATGGACAGCATTGTGGCAGCAGTGGAGTCATTCAGGTTCCTGGGCACCACCATCTCTCAGGACCTGAAGTCGGACACTCACATTGACTCCATTGTCAAAAAAGCTCAACAGAGGCTGTACTTTCGTCGCCGGCTGAGGAAGTTCAACCTCCCAAAGGAGCTGCTGAAACAGTTCTACACCTCCATCATTGAATCAGTCATCTGCACATCAATAACTGTCTGGTTTAGCTCAGCTACTAAATACGACCTCCAAAGACTACGTCGAATAGTTTGGACTGCTGAGCGAATCACTGGTACAACCCTTCCTACTCCCCAAGAACTGTACTTATCCAGAGCGAGCAGAAGGGCTGCCAAAATCACTCTGGACCCCTCACACCCAGCACACTGCCTCTTTGAACTTTTACCTTCTGGTCGACGCTACAGAGCAATGCGCACCAGAACAGCCCGACACAGAAACAGTTTCTTCCCTCAGGCAATCCATCTCATGAATACTTGATGATAATAATTGCGAACCAACATCACTACTTGCTATACACATTTGTACACATATACACTTATTTAACAACACACTTTACATGCCAATTTGCACATAACAGCTGCACATATAACGTTGTATATAGTAGTAAACATGTTAATACACTTGTCAATTTGTATATTTGCACTCACTACTTACTTCTATTTTTTTTTTAATATATGTATTATCTGTTTTTTGTCCTGTCTCTGTTATCCTGTTGCACTGTAGAAGCTCTGTCCTAGTATGTGTGAACATACCTGGCAATAAAGCTCTTTCTGATTCTGATTCTGAATTAATGTTATGGGCAAAAATCTGACAACTGGTTTCATGACATAGCCAATAATAAACCATTAATGTAAGCAAGAATTAAAATGACTGTAAATAAACATGAATTAAAATACTATATTATAACAATATATTATAAAATACTATAAACATGTAGTCTTTTTATTTAATATTTATTTAGATTTTTAAAGATTAAATTTCTACATTAACTTTGCTGTTATCAAACAATTAATCGATTAAATGCATTGGGGAAATGATTGTAAAGGTAAAATACATTGAACAATAAGTTAAATTAAATACAGAGAAGCTAAAATAAGCTATTTATTTATCTTGGTTATTTAAAAACTAATCCAAAATACAATAGATACTGGTATTGCTAATGGGAAATGAAATAGGGATGTAGGAACACCATCTTGATTGACTGTTTGTCTGGATATTTCTAAAGCTTGACAGAGAGGTCTTTAGAGGTGCAGTCATTTGTGTAATAGAGATCACACACATCTCTGTATGGGTGCCAGTGCTGACAGCACAGGTGCTTGATGGGAGGCTTTCCCAGCCTCACTCACTGCTGTCTGTCTGTCAGAAAGTTGGTGACCCGTTGACAGACAGGGAGGACACGGAGAGGTAAGATCTTTCCATAAATCCATCAAGATGTTGCAGGATTGAGCAAGCACGATCTCACATTGACAACATCATCATTTTACTGATGCTATAAGTGTATTACACTTCTGTGAGATTTAATGAGTGCACTAGCCTATACTGTAAAAAAAAATAATTAAAAAAATTGTACCTCAAAATTGACCAATTTTATGTACACTAAAAACAGAGACACGTCCACAAAAACATTTTGCTTTAGAGAGTTCTTAGAGGAACACTTCAATATTTCTTTATTATTATTATTATTATTATTATTATTATAGTCTATTGTACCAAGACCTAACATACTGTATATTATTGATTAATTAAATGAATAAAACAATGTTTTTTTATATATGGATCTGTTAGTAATGTCTAGTTAAAACATTTTTCAACAGGCAAATAGCAAAAAAGTAAATGTCCTTGAAAAACTAAATATGTTCCTTAATATCAAGATAAATGCACAAATGAAAGTGAAAGTGTAGTGCCACGCAGCACCATACATTTTAGAATTCTAAACATAGGTTTCTATCAGGGTACACACACCGGCGCCGCAAGTCGCCGGCTGTCCGCAGCGCTCAGCCATGACTCAGGACACTGTTCATTTTTCTGCCGCACCACAGAACGCCATCTGATTAGTTTCATGTTAAATATCATGCAAATGTCCGTGTCTGATGTGTGATACTTTTAACTGTCATGTGCGTGCCGTGTCGTGGTGTGCGACCTGCTTTAGTGAGGCCAGCAAGGGGCATTGAAACTGGTCTATGTGAGTCTCAATGCCCCAGTAAAGTGAAGGGAACACCATACTGTCAGTGGGCACCATCTTTCGGATGAGACGTTAAACCGAGGTCTTGACTTTCTGTGGTCATTAAAAAAATCCCATGTCACTTCTCGTAAAAGAATAGGGGTGTAACCTCTGTGTCTTGGCCAATTTCCCTCTAACATGACCTCCCAATCATCCCCATCCATCAAATTGGCTCTACCACTGCTACCAATAGCTATTGTGTAGTGAGTACACTGGCGCCGTTGTCCTGTGGCTGCCGTTGCATCATCCAAATGGGTGCTGCACACTGGAGGTCGTGTGGAAAGAGCCCTTGATTGTGAAGCGCTTTGGGTGTATGTCCATACACGATAAATGAGATTTATAAATACACATTACATTACCAACATATTATATTAAATTAGCTAAAGGCTTGAGGATCATCTAATCCTCCAGCCTCAAAAATTAAGACTTTTTATATTATTTACTGTAGACAAAGACATTTTTTTAACCAGAAGACATTTCTTTATATAGTTCTTAAAGGAAAACTAGATTTAAACAGTTGAGTTTTACAATTTTTGAACTCATTCAGTCAATCTCTGGGTGTAGTGAGAGTGCTTTTAGCTTAGCATTAGACTTTTAGCACCTCCTTCAAAAAAAGAATTAATAAAGAACAGTTTCAATAATTTTCATACTTAAAGCTTAACTATTTTGCAATTACATTGTGTGCAAAGACTGATGGAAAATAAAAAAAAGTTGCTATTTTGTATGTTGATATGGCTGGGAACTATACTCTCATTCTGCCGTAATAATCAAGAAACTTTACTGCTGTACCATGGCTTCAACAGAGATTATTAAATTATGCAGCATTATTACCTAGTTACCTACACTAGCTAGGGATTATTTTCAGGCATGGTGTAAAATCATTGCACCTTAAGCTATTTATGCTATGAATGAATGTAAAAATTGTAAAACTCAACTGTTTAACTCGAGGTGATTTGTAAAATGAGCATACTTCTTAAAAAAGTGGAGTTTTCCTTTAAATAACATGGACATGCCAATTAACATGCCACAGCCAGATCACCCTGCAGCCCCAGACCGGTTACTCACTCAAGCTAAGCAGGGCTGAGCCCGGTCAGTATCTGGATAGGAGACCACATGGGAAAACTAGGTTGCTCTTGGAATAATTGTTAGTAAAGCCAGCAGGGGGGCACTAAACCCGCAGCCTGCGTGAGTCAGAATACCCCAGTATAGACTAAACTGCTCAGTGAGCGGCGTCTTTCGGATAAGACGTTAAACTGAGGTCCTGACTCTTTGTGGTCATTACAAATCTTGTAAAGAGTAGGGGTGTAACCCCAGTGTCCTGGCCAATTTCCCTCTATCATGACCTCCCAATCATCCCCATCCACCAAATTGGCTCTACCACTGCTACCAATAGCTACTGTGTGGTGAGTGCACTGGCATGGTTGTATAAATGGATGCTTCACATTGGTGATGGTGTGGAGAGACCCCTCATGGTTGTGAAGCGCTATGGGTGTATGGCCATACATGATAAAAGCGCCATCTAAATACACATTACATTACAAGTAGCTAAAGACTTGAGGATCATCCAATCCTTTGGCCTCAAAAATTAAGACTTTTTTATTTTATTTACTGTAGACCAAGACATTTTGTCCAGAAGAGATGGCTTTATTCTAAGCTAATTACAAAACTTGGACTCTGTTCTGTAAAATACAGTGCCGTCAAAGCCGAGTGACATGCAAGCAAGCACAAAACCTTGAGATGACATGTCTACTTTTTAACAAGCTCAATGCTATCTGCTCTAATGGAAAAGGCTCTGCGCCAAGGCTCATAAACCATTCTGTATCATTCTCTTTGAACTATAATAGACCTTCACTCTGCGTAGGTTACCTCACAGCCAGTGCTTTTGTACCCTCTGTATTAGTAAGCTTTCATGTATATGTGTGTGTGTGTGAATGAGTGTGTTTATCATCGCAAACATGGATGCACTAACGAAACAAGACTTCTCTATTAGCTGTGTACAGAGATTTCAGGAGCTAAGGCTGTAACATTTACAAAAATATGTACTGTGTGGAGCCAAGTGGTTAATTTAATAAAAATTAAAGGCAGACTGTAAAAACAAGCTATAAATACTGATAGAGGGATCCGGGCAGGGAGGAATACCAAGCGTCATCTCTATTAGCCTGAGCTGCCTGCTTTTCACTTCTGAAATTTTAATGCACACCAGGGTTGAGAGCAAAACATAACTGATTTTGGGAATAACATTTATGCATTTTGCAGACACTTTTTTCCAAGGAGACTTGCATTGTATTGAAGGTACACTTTATATGTTCATGGTGACAGCAAGGTAATGTTCACAAACAAATATGGAAAGATGGAAGCAAAATTTGTAATGGATGGATGGATGATGGACTGATAAAACAGGCTTCATTGGGATAGAATGGCTGGAATGGATACATGTATGAAAAAAATGGATGGATGGATAGACTGATTGTCAAAATTAAGGATGGATGTATGGATGGATGGATGAATGGATGGGTGGATGGAAGGATGGATGGACTGGAAGGAATGGAATGGACTGGAATAAATAGGATAGATGGATGAATGGATGGAAGGATGAATGATTGATCAATCAGTGGGTGGATTGATGGATGGATGGATCAGTGGCTTGGTGAATGGATGGATGGAGCAAATAGGTAGATGAACAAAATGATAAATATAGAGATAAATAAAAATGTGTATGGATGGATGGATGAAAGGAATCGGATGGATAGACTGGAATGAATGGGTTGGATGGATGGATAGATGAATGAATGGATTGATGGAATGGGAAGGAATGGGATGGATGGACTGGAAAGATTGAATAGGATGGACTAGAAGGAATGGAATAGAATGGATGGATGGATGGATAGACTGGAAGGAATGGGAAGGGTTGTCTGGAAGGAATGGGATGGATGGATGAATGGAATGGGATGGATGGACTGGAAGAAATGGGAATGAATGGGATGGATGGATGGACTGGAAGGAATAGGATGCATGGACAGGAAGGAATGGGATGAAAGGATGGTTTGAACAAGAAGCATTGGGATGAATAAATTCGGAATGGGTGGACTGGAATGAATGGGATGCATTGGGGTGGGATGGATGGATGGATGGACTAGGATAGATTGTGATGGATTGGAATAGATAAGAAAATTGGGGTGGGATGAGAGGATTAGGCTTAAAGAGATGCTGTTTGGGTGATGGAAACTGAAGGTTTGGATTGAATGGACTGGGATGGATGGATGAGTGGATTGGATGGAACAGAAATCAATTCAATGGATAAACTGAAATGGATGGATGTATGAATGCATTTGGGATGGTTGTACTGAAAGGAATGGGACGCAATGGGATGAATGGATTCGTTCGATTAGACTGGATGGTATTAGGAGGAATTGGGATAGATGAATTTTGATGGGTGTATTGATTTATGAATCCACCTATTACATTTGTCCAAACTTTCTGTGATTGCCATATTAAAACAACCTTGAAGGTGGTCTTGGCTCACATAAGTTTAATCATGTAAAACATCCGGAAGTCTGCTATAAAGGCCATGTCGATATTGTCCCAGCAGTTGCATTGTTAGCTCTTTCTCCTCCAAAGTGCAAAAACCTTCTCCTCCTCTGTCTCTCTGCCATTCCATCATTGTTTTCTCACATCAACCATCTGCTGTCTGTCCTGGGGGTACTGCACAGACGGGTTTGCACCCCGCATAGCAAGTCATAGATGTGCTTATCTTTGCAAAACTCTCTGTGCATGACAGCTGGCAAGGAGCAAAGTTTAGGAGCCAACACAAAAACCCACAAAATAAAATTGTGGGATTGGGGAAATAACACTGTCATCTGTCTGAACAATCCATATGGCAAAAGGTTAGGGGAAATACGACTCGATATAAAAAGCCCAACACCGTCTCACCTGTGTCTATATACGGATCTAAAAGGCTGCTGTAGTGATTTATCCACAGCCCCTATTCCCCTGCCTCTAGCTATACAAACCCTTTCCATTAGCACGTTCTTGTAGTCACTGTGCCATTTCAGCGGTTTGAACCCCGCCGCTGAACTCAAGCCTATGCCGGAAACACAGAGGTGGCCCTTCAAAGCCACATTCTCCATCTTTATTTCACAGCAAACCTGAGCCCCATTGCTCAATCACTTCTCTCCCTCGTGCTTCATCCCAATACTATCCCCCCATATCCTGAGGCCATTCCAGAGAGTAATCCCGAAATGAACCTGCCAGAATCCACAATGAAATCCAGAGGAAACCATAAACAGCTTTACTGCTGGGAGCTATATGCTTTCCACTTGTTCTCAGGCAAGTCAATTAAGCAGCCAATGACCTACAGAACATGTTGTAATAGTGCCAGTACCACAAGAATTCCTTTTAATACATTGCTGTAATAACAGTAATTGGACCTGATGGTTGATTGCATATTTAAGCAATCTCACTCCGCATTCCATTTCTGTACTTTAAAATTGTTCTTAACCAGTTTATAATAGCTCAGAAAGAGTTTGTTGGATTTTAATATTTCACACAGAACAACAAAACTTTTTTTTTTTCCTTTCATTAAAGTCAGCATGAACCAGAACTTTCTGAGGCTTTTTGAAGTACTTCCAACTGAATATTGAGTAGGGGGTGGGGCTTTTTGCATCATTCCCTAATAGCAAGTGAGGTGTTATTAAGAATATTGTAGCTAAAGCTATACAACTGACATCAACATAGAAGAACCGCCCGCCAACCTGATTTCACCAAGTAGGACATGTTCTTGGATTAACATACATGATGATCCTGGAACAACATTCCAATCAGCCAATCAGAATGAAGGAATACATTTACTACAGTTTAGGTTAAGTTTAGGCTTACGGTTATATATATATATATAGAGAGAGAGAGAGAGAGAGAGAGAGAGAGAGAGAGAGAGAGAGAGAGAGAGAGAGAGAGAGAGAGAGAGAGAGAGAGAGAGAGAGAGAGAGAGAGAGAGAGAGAGAGAGAGAGAGAGAGAGAGAGAGAGAGAGAGAGAGAGAGAGAGAGAGAGAGAGAGAGAGAGAGAGAGAGAGAGAGTTTAGATGCAAAAACCTCTAAATGCCATCTGAAATTTTCCTCTTAAATCAGTATGTTTATCAGGCTCCTGTGTGTGTTCAGTAATATCACATTCATGGCAAAGAATAAGTCCTTTTCCTGGTCTTTAAAGTGAAATTTCTCAAGATAAACAAAGGAGAAAAATTTTTAATTTTCGATGGAATTTTCCGACGGCATTAGAGGTTTTTGCATCTGAACTCTTCATATTCCTCTGCATGATTGTGCAACTATTGTTCCCCTCCAATTTTGGAAAAAATGTACAGTTATGGTTGCGTTCAGGGGTAGAAAATAGGTATGGATTACATTATCCAACAAAAATGATGTTCCAGATCAGGATCAACATACACTACCTGACAAAAGTCTTGTCACCTATCCAAGTTAAGAACAAATAATATCTACACTTCTAGTTTATCATTTGGTATCAGAAGTGGCTTATATAAAAGACAAATGCCCCTAGATTACGCTTATATTACCAAAATAAAATATGATCATGCCTTGATTTTTAATTATTTAATTAGGACAGTAAGGTCTGACTTAGCTGAGACAAAAGTCTTGTCATTTAAGATAATGTACAGTACAGAATATAAAGTCATGGTGCAGTGGACAAAGAATAATAATGTGTATGACTCCCATGAACTTGGGGGACTGCATCCATACATCTCTGAAATGACTCAAATAACTTATTAATAAAGTCATCTAGAGTGTCAAAGAAAGCATTCTTGCAAGACTCCCAGAGTTCATCAAGATTCTTTGGATTAATCTTCAATGCCTCCTCCATCTGATCCCAGACATGCTCAATAATGTTTAAGTCTGGTGACTGGGCTGGCCAATTTTGGAGCACCTTGACCTTCTTTGCTTTCAGGACCTTTGATGTAGAGGCTGAAGTAAGAAAAAGAGCTCTATCCTGAAGAATTTGCCCTCTCCTGTGCTTTGTAATGTCATGGGCAGCACACATGTCTTGATACCTCAGGATATTGCCATCCACTTGACTGTTTTCTCTGAGAATAGTGGGTCCACACGGGTTCCAAAAGGTCTTATGCAGCATTTATGATGATGCAGGTAATCAGGTAGTGTAGATGTTAATCCAGGATCGTATTGAACTTTGCAAAATCATGACGTGCAGGACTGCCACTCCAAACGTGGAAGCAAATGGTGAGATTTTGATTGAAGATTATCAAAACAAACTATTTATCCAATGTATTAACTTCCACAGATTAATTATTCACCTAAAGAATAACAATGTGCACTATCAAAACAAACACTGATAGATAATTTACTGCGAACCAGCCTCTGATACACAAAAAATGTGAAAAGATCACAATGATGGACACCAGATTGCATACTTATTTATATAAATACAGGTTGGTCTTTCTTAATTGATTATCATGCTCAACCATTTATAGAATAATTATTAAAAGAATGGTACTGGGCAAGTGTTGAGTAACAGAGTTTCATTTAGTAACCATACAGTAGCTGATTTGTACTAGCATTTGGTGCTTGTGTATTTATTCTGATTGTTCAGGTGCTTTGAAGTGGAAAACAAAGGCGATGCTGCAGGGTCAAACTTTTAGGACTCGTTTTATAGAACTATGAATGCAATATGAAGGCCAGGAGAGCATGAGTCATTATACCCTCACTATGAACAACATCCTCAAATCTTTTAAAGGCTGAATGCTGCCATAGCAACAGCCTCATACATGAGGTTACACAGAGTATATATGCAAAGCACATATATACCACTTCAGAATCTATGCATTGGTAACCACAGTTAAACTGACGACAACCCATTGTTATTTTAAACCACCCACAAAATGACAATGAACAAGATATCCGTGCATCGTTCTGCAGCCTTTTCTGCTTCCAGGAACACCGGCAGGGGTTTTATTGGCAATGCAAAGATCTTCACCTCTGTTCTACAGCCTATTAAGAATTCATGACTTCATTATGGATATATGATATGATTTTCTCTGCCTCTCCAAAACTACAGAACGTGACTCTATAAAAACGAAAAGCTGGAGTTGTCACTCAAATCCTCATTTTGTGCATTCATGGCCAGTAAATGCATTCAGATTTTGTGCTATAATTATCAGTTAGCATCCCTCAACCCTCCTTGAATTTGAGCGCTTTAACCCCTTTTGTGAAAAACAAAACTAATTACATTGAAGATTTGTTGAAGTTCACCAGATTTTAATTAGCTTTTTCAATATCTTGTTAAATATTGTGCATGTATGTTCATTAGCATTTATGAATTCATTCATGGATCGCTGGTGTTGATTCTAAGCATCCAAATTTAGCAATTTTTTTTAGAAATGCTTTTGCCTTTTCATGTATGGATATACAGTAACATAATTCTTGAGATTCTTAATTGGTTAACACTTAAACTGGAGTTCACCTGTGGTAAATTTAGTTGATTAGACATGATTTGAAAAGGCATACACCTGTCTATATAAAGTCCCAGGGTTGACAGTGCATGACCTGAAAAACCTGAAAAGACACATGTACATGAGTTTTCACAGCCTTTGCTCAATACTTTATTGATGCACCTTTGGCAGCAATTACAGCCTCGAGTCTTTTTGAATAT
This sequence comes from Danio aesculapii, assembly GCF_903798145.1. Taxonomy (NCBI): domain Eukaryota; kingdom Metazoa; phylum Chordata; class Actinopteri; order Cypriniformes; family Danionidae; genus Danio; species Danio aesculapii. The sequence goes on along the minus strand of NC_079448.1, from coordinate 45,929,614 downwards.
GATGCCACAAGCTTGGCACACCTGTCTTTGGGAATTTTTGCCCATTCCTCTTTACAGTAGCTCTCAAGATCTATCAGGTTGGATGGGAAGCGACGATATACAGCCTTTTTCAGATCTCTCCAGAGATATTCAATAGAATTTAGGTCTGGGCTTTGGCTGGGCCACTCACCAAGTTGTTGTAAAGCCACTCCATTAAAATTTTGGCGGTGTGCTTTAGGTCATTGTCCTGCTGGAAGATGAACCGTCGCCCCAGTCTGAGGTCAAGAGCACTCTGAAGCAGGTTTTCATTCAGGATGTCTCTGTACATTGCTGCGTTCATCTTTCCCTTTATCCTGACTAGTCTTCCAGTTCCTGCTGCTGAAAAACATCCCCACAGCATGATGCTGCCACCACCATGCTTTGCTGTAGGGATGGTATTATAGCCTGGTGAGCAGTGCCTGGTTTTCTCCAAACGTAACGCCCGGCATTCACTCTAAAGAGTTCAATTTTAGTCTCATCAGACTAGAGAATTTTGTTTCTTATGGTCTGAGAGTCCTTCAGATGCCTTTTGGCAAATTCCAGGCGGGGAGTGGCTTCCGTCTGGCCACTTCACCATATAGGCCTGATTGGTGGATTGCTGCACAGATGGTTGTCCTTCTGTAAGGTAAGGCCCTTCTCCCCCAATCACTCAGCTTAGATGGACGGCCAGCTCTAGGAAGAGTCCTGGTCCTTCCACTTACAGACGATGGAGGTCACTGCGCTCATTGGAACTTTCAGAGCAACATACATTTTTCTGTAACCTTCCCCAGCCTTGTGCCTCAAGACAATCTTGTCTCAGAGGTCTACAGACAATTCCTCTGTCATCATGCTTGATTTGGGCTTTTTGCACTATCAACCCTGGGACCTTAAATAGACAGGTGTATGCCTTTTCAAATCATGTCCAATTAACTGTCAATCAAATGAAACTCAAATTAAGCTGCTGAAACATCTCAAGAATTATCAGTGGAGACAGAATGTACCTGAGCTCAATTTAGAGCTTCACAGCAAAGACTGTGAATACTTCTGTACATGTGATTTTTCAGTTTTTTTATTTTTAATAAATTTGCAACAATTAAAAAAAATATTTTTTCACATTGCTATTATGGGGTTTTGTGTGTAGAGTTTTGAGAAAATAAATGAATTGAATCTATTTTGGATTAAGGCTGTAACATAATAAATGTGGAAAAAGTGAAGCGCTATGAACACTTTCCGGATGCCAGGGGTGTAGCGGATATTTAAAAAGTGGGAGGACAGCTGTTTGAGATCATACGTTCATATAATTATTAATCACCTGTTTCTAAATGGTCTGTCTCTAAATGTGAGGGGGGGATGTATCCCCCACGTCCCCCCTGGTTGCTACGCCCCTGCCGGATGCACAGTAAAGTGGTTAAATAAAAAAATATATCCTAATATTCCTAAATGTATCGTTTAAAAATATTCAATAAATATTGATACTGAATGATATGAAACATGATCTCGTGATACTTTTTTTTGCAATATCACCCAGCCCTATTTATGGAAATGTATTTGCCTTTTCATTTCCGATTCTGCAGCTGCCACCTGTTTTGACTAAATACTGACTGCACTGAGGATAGAACAGAGGCAGTTTGAGTCGTTGTCTGCGTATGGTTTGTACTACAAGAAGTAAAATTTCATGAAACACGCAAAAAATATATACTTCAAAGCCTCCAGCAAATCAAGCCTCTTATTGTATTTTAGGAATTTGTGATAGGGCCTTTTTGATGTGCTTTTCAAAGCCACTTTGAGCTTTTCTACCCATCTCCCCTGTGTTTTTTCTCCTAGTGTGCGGGAGGATAAATTGGATCAGACTAAAGTGCTAAAATCAGTCTTACACTTTTAACATCTGGTTTCATGTTCCGATTGAGGTCAGCAGCAGGTGTGCTGGGATTTTAACCAGCCTAGCACCCTTTTTTAGCATAAACAAACACGATTGAACTAATAATTTGCTTGCAAGAATCCATAGAATATTGCAAACAAATCTTATCTAGGGTAGTGAATTATTCACTGACAGTATAAAGAGCTGTATGTTGACAAGAACGTTCTTTAAGAAAGCAAGGTCTACTACTTTGTGCATCTTTTTACTGACATACTGTTATCATTACTATTGTGTTTTTGTGCATATTGCGTATTGTGCGAGTCATCTGCCAATCAAAACCTGCATTTACTTGTTCTTGGTGCTCTGTAACGTACAAGATAAAAGTGAATAAAGACACATTGGCATGTGTGCTGAATATGTTCTCATACAAAATTCATAGCTTGAAATACACATCTGAATTCACAAAAGGTGTATATTATAGAAAATGTGGGGTTTGGAATGTAGATGTAACTACTATAGTAGCTTTAGAGATACCTTTGAAAACCATAACAAATATGATCTTTGCATTCCCAGTATGCTCGACTTTCCAAAAAGGAGAAAAAATATGAAAGTTGAAAATATCGAGTAAAGACAATTGAAACACAAACACATTTTTAGACTATGCAACAATCGAGCAGTGCTATTGACGGCCACTTTAGTACGTACACCTTACTAGTAGTGAGTTTCACCCACTTTTGCCTTTCACAACTGCCTTAGTCCTTTGTGGTATAGATTCAACAAGGTACTGCAAATATTCCTCAGAGATTTTGCTCCATATTGACATGATAGCATCATGCAGTTGCTGCAGATTTGTCGACTGCACATCTATAATGCGAATCTTCCATTCCACCACATTCCAAAGGTGTTCTATTGGATTGAGTTCTGGTGACTGTTGAAGCCATTTGAGTACAGTGAACTCATTGTCATGTTCAAGTAACCAGTCTGAGATGATTTGCGCTTTATGACATGGCGCGTTATCCTGCTGGAAGTAGCCATAAGAAGATTGTACTCTGTGGTCATTAAGGTGATGGACATGGTCAGCAACAATACTCAGGTATGCTGTGGTGTTGACAAGATGCTCAATTGGTACTATTGGGCCCAAAGTGTGCCAAGAAAATATCCCCCACATCATTAAACCACCACCACCAGCCTGAACCATAGATACAAGGCAGGATGGATCCATGCTTTCACGTTGTTAACGCCAAATTCTGACCCTACCATCCGAATGTCGCAGCATAAATCAAGACTCATCAGACCAGGCAACTTTATTCCAATATTCCAATGTCCAATTTTGGTGAGCCTGTTTGAATTGTAGCCTGAGTTTTCTGTTCTTAGCTGACAGGAGTGGCACCCAGTGTGGTCTTCTGCTGCTGTAGCCCATCTGCCTCAAGGTTCAACATGTTGTGTGTTCAGAGATGCTCTTCTGCAGACCTCAGTTGTAACAACAAGTAATTTGAGTTTCTGTAGCCTTTCTATCAGCTTGAACCAGTCTGACCATTCTCCTCTGACCTCTACAATCAACAAGGCATTTGCAGCCACAGAACTGCCACTCACTGGATATTTTCTCTTTTTCAGACCACTCTCTGTAAACCCTAGAGATGGTTGTGCGTGAAAATCTCAGTAGATCAGCAGTTTCTGAAATACTCAGACCAGCCCTTCTGGCACCAACAACCATGCCACGTTCAAAGTCACTTCAATCACCTTTTTTCCCCATTCTGATGCTCGATTTGAACCGCATCAGATCGTCTTGACCATATCTACATGCCTAAATGCATTAAGTTGCTGCCATGTGATTGGCTGATTAAAAATGAGCATTAACGAGCAGTTAAACAGGTGTACCTAATAAAAAGGCCAGTGAGTGTATATTTGGGGACATATTTTTGATCCAGTGAATAAACCAGAGCTGAGAAGAAATCATCTGAGCAAACTTATATTTGCAGAGTCACATAAAAATGTGCCCTCAAACAGGAATGCAAACTGGAAAACAAAAAATAAATTAATATGAGCATAAACCTTTCAACATCTTTTCATATTAATGTGCACACAAGGTTGATGCGTAAATATGCCTGTAATAGACCATTTCTGAAAACACTTTGTTCTAAAACATTCTTCCCATATAAGCAGTTTTAATTATAGGTCAGTCTAACCCGAATTTATTCAGTTCATGAAATAAATTACGTAAAGAAAACAAAGAAACTAATTTAAAGAATGTTCCAGATCTATCTTGCTGTAAAGAAATGGGTAATTGTATCCCTGAGCTGAAACAATAAATGTCAGCGCAGCTCTTGCCTTCCGATGGCAACATTTCAATTGGCCACACTGAGAAAACACAACATGACAAAGTGGCCAGTGAGACAAGATTATAGCTTCAAATTCTGGTGACCCTGGCTATTTTCATGGCCAAGAGCACAGGAACTGATGTTTTGAAAGAGTCTTTCATAAAATCTTATAATGGTGACTTCTATTGGGAACTGATATACCACCAGTCCTTTACTGTGCAATATTTACAGGAACAGCTGCAAAGTTATACTTTCTCCCTTTATTTCAGACACTTTTCCAAAAAGCAGACCTCACTATAAATGACACCAACATAAACTCTTGGTAGATTTGAAAACAGTAATAATTTATACCTGTGCTGATTTATTATTTTAATATTACAGTATTTATTGCAACACTCATCATATTGAGAATTGAAAAGTTTGTGCATGTTTTTAGATCCTTTAGATCCTAGGTAGATCCTTGGTCGTTTATTTAAATCATTAGGCCAGTAGATAAAGGGTTTTGGATACCAATGGTTAGGAGATCACTATGCCACAATCTATTCCTTTCAACTTCAAAGTATCTGTCAAGATATCCAGCAATATTTTCAGCATTTTTTTCATCTAAACACACATAGTTATGTCCAGTGGTGGAAAGAGTCAGACTAAAATCATACCACAGGTACTTTACGTGAAAGTACCATTAAATGTAGTGCGGGTAAATATATCTGTTCTAAATACTTCTCCAAGTTTTAGTAAAAAGTAGCCCTTGTAAATGTACTCAAGAGTAGTAGCAAGTTTTACGTTACATAAATTATTCCACCCTGCAAATTAACCCTGTAAGAGCAGAGATATCAAAAAATAGGCAGAAAATTCACATTTTCTGGAACTGAGATGTTTATTAAACCATCTAATCAAACAAACAAATTTTTGTTTGCCATATACCTTTTTTAATGATATTTATTTTGTCTCACATTTGATATAGATCAGGCGGTTGTCCAATTTTTTCTTCACAACTAGTTCACAACTTTAAAAAATTTACCCTTGACATTTTGACAACAGAATACATTTCAGGCAGTTTTTCCTTTTGTTTTTACCTGTTACCAAATAATATACAACATTTTTTTAAAAGTATTTAGTATCAGGTTGATATTATATAGGTCTTAGAAATGCATGTATCGAATATGACATGTGCGGCTGTATAGGGTTAAAAAATAGATAAATACATGACGAAATAAATATAACTTACATCCGTGCCATTTCTTTTAAGGGTGTTTTTAATAACTATTTATTTGTCATTCATGGACTATAAATGTGGGGAAAAAAGCACTCACGTCACGCTAAATGGGTGCTCAGCCAAACAGCAAAAAGTGCAAAAATTTATTCAACAAGGTGGCAACACCAAAGCTCCAAAAATACCAATTTAATCAATTGAAAAGGTTAACACAAAGCATGGAACATTTTGGGTCCTCTGGCTCTTCATCAGACAGTATTAATCACAGCATGCTGTTCTTTTTATACACTTACGGATCACATGATCTCATACACTATCTCACAACAAAACAAAAAATAGAAAAATATACATTAGTAAATTACACAACTTACATACTCAAAATGAAAATAGATAAATCTTAATATTGCATCACAAATAAAGAAAAACAATGTAAGACATTACAACATGTAAGACAATGTTGCAACAAAATATAGTCAAATCGTGAACACTTAACTTACAAAAATCCCTTTTTACTGTAGAGTGGAGCGGTTTTTGGCAATATTTGCTTCAAGAATATATGAGATCATGTGATCTGGAAATGTTTAAAAAGAGCAACATGCTGTGATAATTGGTATTTTCGGAGCTTTGGTGTTGCCGCCTTGTTAAATATATTTTGGACTATAAATGTAAAATGTGATATTTTCATGTGAAAACACATTACATTAATATATGCACCTACTGTGTAATAAGCAGCCTTGATGTGTTTATATGCAGAGCGAAATCTGTATAACTAAAGGGGGGAAAATGTATAGATGTGAAGATACTATAGTACATTATGCACTTTATACCCTGACTAAGAAGCTACCAGTGTCCAGCACTCATGAAAGATTGTGCAGCACTGAGGAAACCGATGCAAATTGTAAATGTGTTTAAGAATGTACCAATCTGTAGTTCATTTAGTTGTTGTTCAGTCATCATACAATAGACATCATCATCTCATCACGTAGTCTAAACAGTCTCTTGGTCATTCTGAGTAAAGATTTTACATGTTTTAATGCTTACCCCCCCCCCCCCCCCAACTCTAATGCTGATCAAACAAAATTCTATTTAATAACCATTTAAATATTTAACCATAATAACAATTTTAAGTTTTGTCAGTTTAGTAGCTAATTCATACGAATTCACACAAGTTCAGTCCTACGATTTTAAAAATGAGGCGTGGCACCAAATCCCAGTCCTAAACCCAATCGTCATTGGAAGATGAGCAAATCGTATTAAAATGTATATAGAGATTTTACAAATTCATACGAATTGGCCATTGAATCAAAAAGTTGCTTTTGAAAACACTATTGGTTGGGATTAGGGAAGGAGGAGGGTGGGTCAGTCGATCGGTCAGTCGACAGTGGATTTACGTGAGAACAGCAGGCAAGAAAGGCACTCGCGAGAGAAATTTGAGATCTCATAAAGCGTACACAGCGGCCTCTGGTGGATTCGGGGAAGTATTTGCAGCAATATCTCCAGAAATGTATGTTTTCAAAATAAGCCTGAGTTGCCTAATTTAATTTAATTTATACTGTTAAGAATAGTGATAAAATTACATATTTGGTTCAGTAGGCTATTATTTTTAGTAGGCTACATTTATATAATTTGTACCTTGTATCTTCCATTTATCCTAATGTTTTGTTCCCATCTTCTTTGTTTTATTACTATTTCAGTTCACTGTTCATAGTTGAACTACTATAAGAGAACAGATGAAATGGATATGGGTCATTTGAGGGTGTTTGGGACCATGGAAATCTAGGTCTGACTTGGAATTATCCACTCAAATGATTCATTCTAAAATACTGATTCATTCCAGAACGCCACTACTTTGCCAACCTAAGCAATGTGCTTTTTTGGCTTTGTTTGGAAAGCTATTACACTCTCAAATAGCCCTTTATAGAGCAATATTTACAGGCACAGCTGCAAATGTACACTCTCCACCTGCATTATAGACACTATACCGAAGGACAAACCTCTCTAAACTTGCCAGCAACCCAGACTCTGATGAGATTTGGAAATAGTTATCAGTTAGACCTGAGCTGATTTATTCATTCAGTCATTCTTTTCTGAGAATGAGGCATCTTCCCCCAAAGGCGAAGGGTGAAAGAAAGCCCTGATTCTGCTCTTTTATAGGAATATTCGGCAGCGGCTCTATGAATATCTTTAGTTAGGATGTATGAATAGCCCATTTAGGATTCTTGAGGTGGCATAACCCAAAGGCACAGGAAAGCACAGCAAATCTTGAATATTTAGCAACATCTCTAAACACTTCAATCATGCGGTGAGAAATAAATGGAGAGTTTGAGTGAAAGAAACATCTGCACCTGTCTGGAACGCAGGTCTAAAGTCAAAACAGCCACTATTTCTTAAGATAACACAATTTTTAAGACCTCACCTTCTCGAAAAACATTAAACTGACAGAGGTGCTATCTATGCTAGCATTGCAATATTATTAAGAACATACTGCTTTTTCTTCATAGCTTTTGAAGCCATAATGGATTTAATTTGCTCGTCTTACACACAGAAGCTTTTGTATTTGAGAAGCGGGTGCTATAGATTACAGGAGACAATACATATGGCATAAACGCTGACAGACAGCTGTCTGGTAACCAGGCAACCCAAGAGTGTCTTTCACAGAGACCTTGGACAAAGCCTGCAGTGTCACAAACATGCAGACGAGACTCAATGGGGGAGATTAAGACTTATATTGTCTTTATTATTATTAATATTATTATTATTATTATTATTATTATTATTATTATTATTATTATTATTATTATTATTAATCAATATATAGAATGCTTGACATGCAAATGAGATTCAAAGAATAAGGTTAAGAGTTAAATTGCCTTTATTTTTGTTATTATTGTTATTTATTATTAATATATGGAATGTATAAGATGCAAACAAGATTCAATGGATGAGGTTAAAAGTTTTAATGCTTTTATTATCATTTATTATTAATATATAGAATGTATAACATGCAAATGAGATTCAAAGGATTGGGATAAGAGTTACATTGCTTTCATTTTTATTATTATTATTATTATTATTATTATTATTATTATTATTCATTCATTCATTTTCTTTTCAACTTAGTCCCTTTATTAATCTGGGGTCGCCACAGCGGAATGAACCGCCAACTTATCCAGCATATGGTTTATGCAGCGGATGCCATTCCAGCCGCAACACATGACTGGGAAACATCCATTCACACTCATTCACACACACATACACTACGGACAATGTAGCCTACCAAATTCACCTGTACCGCATGGCTTTGGACTGTGGGGGAAACTGGAGCACCCGGAGGAAACCCACACGAATGCAGGGAGAACATGCAAACTCCAGACAGAAACACCAACTGACCCAGCTGAGGTTCGAACCAGCGACCTTCTTGCTTTGAGGCAACAGCACTACCTATTACGTCACCCTATTATTATTATTATTATTATTATTATTATTATTATTATTATTATTATTATCAACATTATCTTTATATTGTCTTTATTTTCATTATTATTATTATTATTATTATTATTATTATTATTAGTAGTAGTAGTAGTAGTAGTAGTAATATTTATTAGTATATAGAATGTATAACATGCAATTGAGATTCAAAAGATGAGGTTAAGTGTTATATTGCCTTTATTTTTATTATTTATTATCAATATAAAGAATGTATAACATGCAGATGAGATTCAAAAGATGAGGTTAAGAGTTATGTTGCCTTTATTTGTACTATTATTATTTATTATTAAAATATATAATGTATAACATGCAGATGAAATAGGTGAAGGTTAAATGCGTTTAAATGTCTAAATCTCTTTAAATCAGAATAAAAATTTAATATCGTATCATGTTTATATTTTTCATAATTTAATTAGTTAAAAACTTTGTTATATTTAATGTTTTATGTAATTTTTAGGTTTTAAAAAATGTTTTTATACTTTACAGTGCAGTGATTATTTGGTGAGAAAATTAAACAGTCAAATAAAATGATTTATTAGTTGAAACTAATTTAAAGTTGTTTTATTATTATATCATGTTCAATATTATTTCATAAAATTGACATTCTAAATAACATTATATAATCTACAATAAAATTGATATAAAATAAAAATAATACAATAATAAAAATAAGTAAATATATTAAATTCAATTCATCTTTATTTCTATAGCACTTTTACAATGTAGATTGTGTCAAAGCAGCTTAACATAGAAGTTCTAATAAACTGAAATTCTGTCAGTCCAGTTGAGTTGAAGTTCAGATTGTGCTTTAATTTTCACTGCTGAAAGTCCAAACACCGAGGAGCAAATCCATCAAGGAGTATGTATATCTAAATAAATATAATCAAATAAAACCATTGACATCCAACCAGAATCCATCATGACCTTGGAGAGCAGAAGAATTTTAAGTTGCAGAAGACAAAACATCAGCAACTGCTTATAATAAAACTTACCGAAACGTTATCTTCCATACTGTGTGGATGCAAATATAGCTAGTGTTATAGTTATCAGTGGTGTCAAAGGCCTTAAGAGTTTAAAGGGATATTGAACCAAACATCTAAAAGGTTCAAATTGGACTTGAACTGTTAAAAAACAAACATCAGTCACTTTTTTCCTATCTTGAAATCCTTCAGATGGGGCAGTTAATGATGCAGTTCCAAGCTGAAATGCTGATGAGATTTTTTTTCTGCTGCTTAGTTCCAATAATTCAGATTTTAGGCCAAAAAGAAGACGTTTCTGTAAATTACAGTATGTTTGCGTAATGTGCAGGGCTCTTTCATCTCAAAAGATCAAAGACAATCTGATTGCTTGTGATTTGACCCCCCTTTAAATACTATGTCTAAGGTTATTCCAAAAAGACTAGCTATCACACATGCAAAATTCATAGCGCATCATGGATACTTCCTCAAAAGCTTAGTTCGACGTATCAAGCTGTGCAAATACGCAGAATTCTCAACTTCAAGCTGAGAATTTCTCCTTTATTGTCTCTTGATTCCGCATGAACATAAAAGCAAGTTACCACCGAAAGAACACAGCGTGAACCATTTCACAGGTAATAAAGTCTGCTGATGATGGATTACTTTTATTCGGCACCTTTTATCTGGAAGCCCGAAGCCGTTTTAGTGTGAAGGAGGAGACCTCGCGGCTCATCACACACTAATCATGCACTTATACAGCACTGAAGCATCTGAATCATGGCCTAGAATGTCCCAAAATCCACAAGCCAGATAGTATACTACACTAGGAAGGGAGCAGCACAGATGGAGCGACAACTCACTAAAAAGAGTATGCTTCCTCATTTCTGATTGGTGTAGTGTCATAGCAGGGGGCGTGGCCTGTGGCGGAGTCAGCATCAGAGAAAACTATTCTTTTCCCCATCCATTGACGCTTTTCACAAGACTGTTATGGCGTGTTTAATGGTCATCAGCATCTGAAATCGTTCATTAATCTTCCATTAACTTAGTCCCGTATTTATCAGTCACCACAGTGGAATTAACCAACAACTATTCCAGCATATGTTGACCTTTCAGCCGCAACCCAGTACTAGGAAACACCCATAAACTCTCACATTCACACACACACTCATATACTACAGCCAATTCAGTTAATCTAATTCACTTATAGTGCATGTGCTTAGACTGAGGGGAAAACTGAAGAGGGGGAAACCCACGCCAACATGGGGAGAACATACAAACTCCAAACAGAAATGACAACTGGCCCAGCTGGGACTCGAACCAGCAACCTTCTTGCTGTGAAGTGACAGTGCTAACCAGTGAGCCATTGTGCCGCCCTGCATATTAAGTGAAAGTTTTCAATATATTGAATAAAAAAACGTCTTTTTTTTATGTATCAAATTACATATTGTTTGTAATGATTACTGAAATGTTTTGTAATGCAGTATATATGAGGCAGGACAGTAAATTTGACGTTGTTTTCTGTTCTTGCTGCCATTATCAGTATAACACAATGTTGTTTTTTTCCTGTTTCTAGTCTAGATGGCACCATTGTGAAGTTTTTCCCTTTTATTATTTCAGTAAATAGAATTGTAAACTATTGTTTGTTGTACTCTCCCATTCACTGTGTTTACCCATATAACTTCTGCTACTGAGAAACCTGAAAATGTTAAAAGGGTCCATTTTGTAAATGAATAGTGGTTAGGGGGTGGAATTCACAACCCACAGTTCGGAACGTACATGGCCCGCCGATTTTTTGAACTTGTAGGTTAATCCAACATTTATAACAATTGCAGAGAGAGATCGCCTCCAGCTTCATTCAAATCACGTGTATGAAAGCATTTTGGCTTCCTTGTAAGATAAAAGGAAAATGTTGTGGTGGGACCTAAATGCTTTCTTAGGTTATAAATTAAAGGTGTTCTCTGTCACTATTTGTTAAGCCTGCATTAACCAATTCAGTTTAAGCTCCACAATTCAACATTAAAAGAATGTGATTTCAATCCACATCCGCGCAACATAAATGATGATAATGACTTGCATGTTTATAAATCCATCGAATTGCTGCATTCAAATATGTGTTCGAATGAGAGAGATTCAGTTTTTACACTTTTTTCAGTTCGTAACAAACAATTAAACAACACAAAAGTGCTGGGAGAACAGTTTATGGTTCAGGTATAAACTGATGTTTATGGTAAAGATTAAAATCACCGTTTAATGGAACTTGACGCTGGTGAATGTTGTTGCAATTACATTGTGTAACAACCATTAAAATGATTTCACTGAATAGGATTTCAAAAATGATCCACCTATAATGAAACAAAGTTTTATGTGTGAATTGTTGAATCATTAATTGAAAATGGATATGATATGTTGTACAAGATGTTAGATTTTTTATATTTTGCATTATCAGCAATAATAGCAAAGATAATTTTTTTATTGAATATTTTCCTTTTTTTTTCAGATGGCTCTTTCTAGATTTTTTTTAATTAAAACTACAGCTAGGTTCTATTTGTAAAAGCCAATGGATTTTGCAGTAATATTTTTATCTAAATGGAAAGAAAATGACATTTGTCTCCCCCCTTTTTTGCTGATCTGAAAAATAGCTGACAGAAAAAAATGTAACTACATGTCGCAACGACACATAGCACAAGCTCTGTGATTGGACAGCTTGGTAGCACTAACGAGTGTGGGTGGAGGTGAGAGCCGCATGAGCCCAATGGAGCGAGTGTTTACAAGTGTGGAGTCACATGAAGGAGCTGCGGATGGAGACTGTTGTTTTGTGTTTACTTTATGATTAAAGTTGTTGCACATCCACCGATTCCCGCCTCAAAATGAGCAAGTTTGAGCCACTTGTACATTAAGGTAGCGTTCAGAAAAAACAAAACACCAGCGAAGAAACTCGACACAGAAGAACAAGCACCTACTCCTAGCTTGCCTTTCGGAAGTGTTATTGCAGCGCAACAGAAACAGCGCGCAGAAGTATAAATGGACGGCTACGCACAAGGCATGCGCCATGGGCCATGGGTCTTGACGCAGAAGTATAAACCAGGCTTTATCCCTACCCCTTGTTTTCACGCATTCACGTAAAGAGGTAGGGGTATCCCAGTTCTCTTTAGCTTTAAGGTGTCGGGCTAAGGGGAAGGGCTAGGTACAGAGATCCCTCGAAACAGATTTTTCAGGATCACACTTGAAACCAAGGGGTAAGAAAATTTCCCAGAATACACCATGCATAGCGGCACCGTGGCTGTACACGGAAGTCAGGAGATGCACAAATTTGTACTTTTTCGTCATTATTACACATTTTTACAACAAACAAGCATATGGTTTAACACATTCATAACGGCATTCGTGTTTTACCATCATGTTTTTAAACAATCTAATAAATTTCACTATCCCAACATCTGCTGTAAAGGGAAGTCTCTCTACTATATGTCCCCTCATTTTAAGCATTGTTAATACCTCTCTTACCACTGGCACTGTCCCAAAAGCCCTCAAGGTTTCAGCTATTACACCAGTCCCTAAAAAGCCTGGATGTAATAAGTCAGACGTGGCTAATTACAGGCCTATCTCAAATTGACTTTTTCGTGCTAAGGTCTTGGAGCGGGTTGTTGTGGCGCAACTCCACTCACACTTGTCATCCAATAATCAGAATCAGTTTTATTGCCAAGTGTGCTTCACACACACAAGGAATTTGTTTTGGCTACAGAAGCTTCCAGTGTACATAAAGTGACAAGTGACAACACAAAATAAATATGAAAAAGACGATAGACATTAAACAGAGATAAAATAAGTAAAAAAAAAAAATCTGGATGTTGAGTTGTATTTACAGATTTGTTATAAATATACAGGTTATAAGGTGCTGTGTAAAAATGTGAATGGAGAAAGTATTGCATTGTATATTGATGCGTATGAGAAGAATTGCGCATGTTTATTGCACAGTAGGGGAATATTTGACTGCTCATGAGGTAGATGGGAGGAGGATGAGGAAAGAAACTTTTCCTGTGTCTGGCTGTTTTTTCAATTTTTTCAAAAAGTGCCGACGAGACGGTAACAGTTCGAACAGGTAGTGTGCTGGGTGCGAGGTGTCCAGAGTGATTTTGCAAGCCCTTTTACTCACTCTGGAAGAGTACAGTTCTTAAAGTGTAGGGAGGGTATTGCCAGTGATTCGTTTAGCAGTCCGGACTATTTGCTATAGTCTACAGAGGATGGATCGGATGATAGCGGAGTAGAACTGTACGAGCAGCTCCTGTGGCAGGTTAAACTTCCTCAGCTGATGAAGTACAGTCTCTGCTGGGCTTTATTCACAATAGAGTCTATGTGAATGTCCCACTTCAGATCCTGAGAGATGGTGGTGCCCAGGAACCTGAATGACTCTACAGCAGCCGTAGTGCTGTTCATGATGGTGAGTGGGGGAGTGCAGGGGGTTTCTCCTGAAGTTCACTATCATCTTCATTGCTATATGAACCTTTCCAGTCAGGGTTCAAAAAAGGACATAGCAGAGAAAGCCTTGGTTCGTGTCAAGAATGACCTGCTTGTCTCTGCTGACTCTTGAGCTTTAACTATCTTGGTCTTACTAGATCTCACTGCAGCTTTTGACACAGTATGTCACTCTATATTGTTAAATAGGCTGGAGAAATGGCTTGGTATCACTGGCACTGTGCTTAACTGGTTTAAATCTTATTTTTTGGAGCATATGCAATTAATGGTCATGGGAAATAATCAATCTTATATTGGACTGGTCTACCATGGTGTCCCTCAGGGGTCAGTCTTAGGTCCCATACTTTTTAGCATTTATATGCTTCCGCTGGGGCATATCCTCAGCAAATATGGACTGGGATAAAACATTTATTACTGATGATAACCAAATTTATATCAGCTCAAAATTCAATCTGTCTGTTACTGCCTCAATCCTCTCAGAATGTATGCACGAAATTTAAATGTGGGTGCATCGAAATTTTCTAAAATTGAATTGTTCTAAAACAGAGGTACTCCTTATTGGCACACCAGCAGCCACTCTCAAAGATAGTGAGTTTAAGTTGAATCTGGATAATGCTGTCGCCTGTCCATCTTCCAAAGCATGTAACCTTGGTGTGTTTTTTGACACTCATCTATCACTAGACTTACACATCAAGAGCATTACAAAATCTGCTTTTCATCATCTGAGAAACATTGCAAAAATTAGGTCTTACCTAACTCAACCAGACGCTGAAAGACTCATTCATGCATTTGTCACTACCATGATTGACTACTGTAATGCACTCTTTGTTGGTTTACCTGCTAAATTAATCAAACAGCTACAGTATATTCAAAACTCAGCAGCATGCGTTCTCACACGCACTCCACCACAGCAGCACATTACTGGTATGCTTTATAGCTTGCATTGGCTCCCAGTTCAGTCCTGTATCATTTTTAAAAGACTCACACCTGCATATAAAGCTCTACATGGTACTGCTCCTTCCTATATCTGTGACATTGTTTCTCAGTACACACCTTCTCGCTCCCTGCGGTCTGCTGATACTCTCACTCTTCATCAGCCACCCTGTAGACTAAAATCAATGTTCTGGAATGCTCTCCCTTACTCTGTAAGAAACGCTTCCACACTAGCTAGTTTTAAAAAGATGCTTAAAACTCATCTTTTTAAGATTGCATTTTTACATTCTTGATTATTCTGTTTATATTTTAGAACTCTTTTATCTATTGTATTTTATCGCATGTTTGATTTCTCTGTTGTTGCTTTGGGTCTTAGTAACTGAAACTGCAAATCAATTTTGAAATTCTGCTAGGCCTGGCTACATAAGAGCAAATTTCTATTGACCCCACTGTTAAAACTTTACAGCAGAAAAAAAAAAGATGTTTACAGCCTGGTACAAAGAACGATTTTGGTCATTATAGCCTATATTACCCTTCATGACAACTGTGAGGGGGGTGAATTTTTTTAAACTCATCTATTTTGTTTATATTCAGTTATATTAAGTCTGCATATTTAAGGGCGTGGCCACTTGAGTGACAGCTAGGTCTGGGTGGTCGCTGTCACTTCACCTCAGCTGATTCCGGCTGATTAGCTGCTGAACTTGGTATATACAGTGGAAGTTGGAATTATTAGCCCCCCCTGTATATTTTTTCTCCAATTTCTGTTTAGCGGAGAGAAGATTTTTTTTCAGCACATTTGTAAACATAATAGTTTTAATAACTCATTTCTAAAAACTGATTTATTTTATCTTTCCCATGATGACAGTAAATCATATTTTACTAGATAATTTTCAGAACACTTCTATACAGCTTAAAGTGACATTTTAAGGCTTAACTAGGTTAAGTAGGTTAACTAGTCAGGTTAGGGTAATTAGGCAAGTTTTGGTACTGTATAAAAATGGTTTGTTCTGTAGACTATCGCAAAAAAAATTTGCTCAAAGAGGCTAATAATTTTGACCTTAAAATAGCTCATAAAAAATTAAATACTGTTTTTATTCTAGCCGAAATAAAACGACTAAGACTTTCTCCCGAAGAAAAAAATATTATCAGACATACTGTGAAAATGTCCTTGCTCTGTTAAACATAATTTGGGAAATATTCAAAAAAGAAATATAAATTCAATGAGGAGATAATAAATCTAACTGTACATCATATTTTTGTTTTGTTTTATGTGGCTTTACACAGTCAATTGCCTTTTGGTATTATTTCTTACAATTATCAGATAATATGGCATGCTGTGTGCACTTTATTGTGCTCACAAACCAATCACATGCCTCTCTATATCATCACGTAAACCATCTCTATAAATGCATTTGTTTTATTTAAGATCATTTATATTTTTCTTTAGACCAAGCACTCCAGAATCTGACAGATTGTGATCAGTCATTTGAAACGTTATTATATAGTGTTATGCCTGGATTTCATAAACAGCCTTGCATTTACTATACCACAGACTATATTTGAAGTACTTGGAAGCAATTTGCATTTTCCTCCTGTAGACAAATGTCACACATTTTAACACATTTTATCTGCTTTTATCAGTTTTTTTTAATCATTTTTATTATTATTTTTTATTTTCTTATACTAGTCTCTTTTATTCCTGTTAATGTAAAGCACTTTGATTTGCCACTGTGTATGAAATGTGCTATATACTGTAAATAAACTTGCCTTGTCTTATTTGGTTACCTCCGGTTGGAGTGATGATGCGCAAACAAAATAGCACCGGTTGGTCACACCCCCTTCTAGCTTCATTTGTGCTTTTCAGAAACCTATGGGTTACGTCACACATACTACCCATCTTATATGGTTTTGCAATGCAAAATGGAATGTGTGGTCAACCTACCATCTTCTGTATATAAACAAATTTTAACTTAAGACTTATTAAAAAAAAATTAAGTAAATAAAACTTAAGATCAGAATTTTTGCAACTTCTCAGAGGTGTAAAGCATTACACTGAGATTTTAGATCTTAAATCAAGCAAAAATAAATCATATTTTCTTTTTTCAAAAAGCAAAGAAAAACACCAACCAAGGTCTCTGTAAATTCATTTTAATGGGCTGTTTGCAATGGGTTGTTTTCCCCCACGGCACCAGCGGTTATGATATTTTTGTGGGCGTTCCCGGCTATGACGAACAAGTCTATTACAGCAGTGTTTCCCAACTCTGTTCCTGAAGGCACAACAGCAGTGCACATTTTCAACCTCTTCCTAATCAAACACACCTGAATCAATCCATCAAAACATAAGAGGAGACTCCAAAACCTGAAGTCAAATGGTCACATAAGGGAGACATCCAAAATATGTACTGTTGCTGTGCCTCCAGGAGCAGGGTTGGGAAACACTATATTACAAGGTGTAAGAAATGTTATTTAGCTAAATGAATGGTAAATGCAAATTGAGCAGGTTGATTGGCTTTAAAGAAGTGAAGGAATATGATGTCAGTCAGTTTTGGAGTGCCTCATTTAAACAGATGAAGCAGCGGGACATTTTGCTTGAATCAGCCTCCACAAATCTGGATAAACAATCCACTGATCATTCACTGTGACCTTTAATCTACTATTCTAAAAGGGAGAGAGAGAGAGAGAGAGAGAGAGAGAGAGAGAGAGAGAGAGAGAGAGAGAGAGAGAGAGAGAGAGAGAGAGAGAGAGAGAGAGAGATAGAGAGAGAGAGAGAGAGGAGAAGAGAGAGAGAGAGAGAGAGAGAGAGAGAGAGAGAGAGAGAGAGAGAGAGAGAGAGAGAGAGAGAGAGAGAGAAAACCCTCTGAAAAATGAAAAACAACAACGACAACAAAATAGAACTGGGAGAAACAGGTCATAAAACAATGATTACAAGAG
Source organism: Danio aesculapii (assembly GCF_903798145.1). Classification (NCBI taxonomy): domain Eukaryota; kingdom Metazoa; phylum Chordata; class Actinopteri; order Cypriniformes; family Danionidae; genus Danio; species Danio aesculapii. The sequence continues at coordinate 45,911,443 of NC_079448.1, read as the reverse complement.
CACCAGTACCAGGATGAAGGTTTTTGCAGGATTTGCTAGTACAAATGATCCGTTTCAAAGGAGCTGGTATTCTGATGAATTCTGTTTGAGTTTGTATAGAATCACAAATGTATTTCAGAACTGAACTAATGGGGAAATGATTTTCATCAATTGAAATTGATAAGTTATTCATTTTCTACAATTAACTTAACCGTGACTTTCTGATGATTTTGTGTGACTAAAACATTTAGAGATGAAACTAAACAGAGAGTTGTGTTTAATTTTATTGGTGATTCCTAATATGAAATTTAATAAAATTGGCAAGCCATTTGTAGAATTTGATGTATCCCCATTCAGACAAGCATACTGCTTGAGAGGTGTTTCAAAGATGGCCGATGAGTGAAGTGACCTGCCTTAAAGGGGCTACACAAAAGAACTGGTGATAAATAAATAAATAAATAAATAAATAAATAAATAAATAAATAAATAAATAAATAAATAAATAAATAAATAAATTGTGAGTTTGCATAAAATTAAAACAGTATTACAAAGTTTAAAATATAGAACATGCAAACACCACACAAAAACACCAACTGACCCAGCCGAGGCTCAACCTTCTCGCTGTGAAGCGACAGTGCTACCCACTGCGCCACAGCACCACTGTAATAATATGTATAATAATAATAATAACAACAATAATAATAATAATAATTAAAATAGTTGTTGTTGTTATTATTGTTTTTTATAATATACTACTACTACTACTACTACTAATAATAATAATAATAATTACAATAATAATAACAACAACAACAACAACAATAATAATAACAATAATAATACCAACAACAATAATAATAATAATAATAATAACAATAATTAAAATAGTTGTTGTTGTTATTATTGTTTTTTATAATATACTACTACTACTACTACTACTACTACTACTACTAATAATAATAATAATAATAATAATTACAATAATAATAATAATAATAATAACAATAACAATAACAATAACAACAACAACAATAATAATAATAATAATAATAATAATAATAATACCAATAACAATAATAATAATAACAACAACAACAACAACAATAATAATAATAACAATAATAACAATAACAACAACAATAATAATAATAATAATAATAATAATAATAATAATAATAATAATAATAATAATAACAATAATATTAACAATAATAACAACAATAATAATTCTTATTATTATGTATGGCTAACTGATTTAACAAATTAATTTGTTCTCAAATCCCCAAGAAAGAGATATTAACAGAGCAATCACCCATTCTCATAAAATACAGACTTGAATTATTGTTGTGTTAAACAAAAAATAAATAAATAAATAAATAAAAAAGAAAATAAAAAAAGTCTGTCATCCAATACAATAATTGTGCTTCTGTTTGTGGACATTTTGACCCCAGCAAAAACACATTAGGCAAACATTAATCCAAAACAGACAATTTGCAGGACTGTGCTGCTTCAGTGTGACTAACCAGAGATTAAGAAAATGAGAAAATTCATTGACATTTAATCATGTTTTTATCTAAGGGGTTACTGAGACCCAAAACAGTTTTTTTTTCCACTGTGTACATTTAAAGGGGAAATGAAGCACTCAGTCAAGTTTACCTTACTTTGTACATAAATATATTAAACAAACTCGATTAATGTAACCATTTAGCAGAAAACGGCATGTTTTACTAGAGATTTTAGACCTATGCGCAGGCATCTTGGAATGTCCCTGTGTCTGACGTCACTGTGTTTCTCGTTTTCACTGTGTTTCTTCATTTTCTTCTAAATGGTTACATTAATCAAGTTTGTTTAATACATTTTCATTAAAGTGGAATCCAATGTACAAAGTAAGGTAAACTTGACTGAGTGCTTCATTTCCCCTTTAAAGCATGCTGTAAATTAGACTAGTCATAATGCAAGATTTCATGATGTTTCACTAAGTAGGTCAAGCTTTTTAGGATTTTAAAATAACATGTGGGTACAAACAGAGCACAGTCAAATCAGCTCCGGTAATCATTCTAATTGCTTAATTTAGTCATTATCCAATAATCTTTCTTGAAAAGCATTTTGGACTCTCCAGTAGGCCTATGCCAATTCAGATACATTTAAAAATTATGTTTTCATTTTGAAATGTCTCTGTCCAGAGTTTCACGGTTTCAAAGGCAACAGTAACTCAAATAACCACTCATAATAACCGAGGTATGCAGAAGAGCATATCTGAACACACAACATGTCCAACCTTGAGGCGGATGGGCTACAGCAGCAGAAGACCACACTTCTGCCACTTCTCTCAGCTAAGAACAGGAAACTGAGGCTACAATTCACATAGGCTCACCAAAATTGGACAATAAAAGTGGAAGATCGTTCCTATTCGATTCCGGTTTCTGCTGCAACATTTGGATGGAAGGGTCAGAATTTGGCATCAACAACATGGATCCATCCTGCCTGGTTTCAACGGTTCAGGCTGCTGGTGGTGGTGCATAGGTGTGGGCATATTTTCTTGGCACACTTTGGGCCTATTAGTACCAATTGAGCATCATGTCAACGCCACAGCCTACCTGAGTATTGTTGCTGACCATGTCCATCCCGTTATGACCACAGTGTACCATCTTCTGATGGCTACTTCCACCAGGATAATGCACCATGTCATAATCATCTCAGACTGGTTTCTTGAACATGACAATGAGTTCACTGTACTCAAAAGGCCTCCACAGCCACCAGATCTCAATAAAATAGCACCTTTGGGATGTGGTGGAACAGGAGATTCGCATCACGGATGTGCAGCCCACAAAATCTGCAGCTTGATGATGCTATCATGTCAATATGGAGCAAAATCTCTGAGGATTATTTCCAGTACCTTGTTGAATCTATGCCATGAAGGATTAAGGCAGTTCTGAAGGCAATGGAGGGTCCGACCCGGTACTAGTAAGTGTATATGAGTCTATATGTGTATTTTTTTTTCTGTCACATTCATAACTTCTAACACCATAACATTTCTTATTGTTAGCACCAATGTGAAAGTGAATAGAACATAATCATACATTTTAAAATAAAAAAATATACATATACACCATTTTGTACATGGATTTTTGGTCACACTTTACAATAAGGTTTCATTAATGTATTTACTAACATGACGCATTTATGAACAATACTTAAACAGCATTTGTTCATCATTTATCAACATTTACTAATGTATTATTACCATCCAATTTCATTTTTATTAGCATTAGTTGATGCACCATGAGTTAGCATGAACTAACAATGAACAATGGTATTTTTATTAACTAACATGAACAAATTCTGTAAAAAAATGATTGTTCATTGTTTATTTATGTTAATAAATGCATTAAATAAGATTAACTAACACAAGCTTATTGTAAAGTTACCTATTTTTTTTCTTAGTGTGGCTAAAAGGCCATAAGAGCGAGAAATATATGAGTTTTCAAATATATCTAAAGTGTAGCCATAGATTAAAACAAATAAATAAATAAATAAACAAATAAACAAATAAATAAATAAATAATTAAATAAATAAAATCTTTCTTTTGGTAACCCATTTTTGTAGCAAAATTAGCACATTTGCCACACAAATATATTTTTGTCTCCACTGTGCACAAACAATCTGGCCCTCGGCTGAATTTTTCCATTCCCACTGCTCGACGATTTATGCTGTGATCCACAAAAAAAACCTCAAGTACATGAAATGCTAACACTTCTTAATCCACCGAACAACAGCTTGTGGTCTCCTGTAGCAAACACTGTTTTCTGTGCAAAATAGAGAGGAGTTTTCAGGCCCTCCTGATGGAGTCGAGTGTAAACAAGGTATGCCAGAATTCCAGATCAATTTTCTAACTGGGTAAAATCAATCGACTCTCACTGCCATTGTTATTAAACCTACCACACTATCGAGTGTGTCTGACCAGGCATGTGCAGAATAAGTCTGTGACCTGATGTCAGCAAACCAGCACACATGCATGTCGACTCAGGCGGTGGTGGCTTGAAAGTCTGGGGGAGGTTTTTGTGGCAGATATTTTGCAGACCTCCTGCTCGAACTACAGCTCCCGGTTACTGTGGTCATGTTCAAAGCTGGAGGACCATCATTCACCGGTGCTACAAGAGAAAAACCTACTAGAGTCCACCTACACAGCAGTGTATAGAGAGACTCTGACAGACAGCAGCAGAATGAGAAATTAAGGCAAGACTCTGCAGGTGAACAGGGTGAAAAAAATAACTCTGAGTTATCAGCATACTTTTCCAGTTGACTGACTGCATTAAAGTGGGCATGAAACTGAAGTCAAGATTGCCCTTTTTTCCCCATATTGTGACGTACATCTGAAATCATTTTAAAATGAGAAGAAATTAAATGATCCTGTCCTGCCTTCCAACTGGATTCTTGGATGATTGTTACTAACAAAATTAAAGAAGATTGAGGAATGGATAAAAGCAGTGCAGAAACAAGACACACCCAGATAGCCGCGCCCTACAGGACAGAGAGCCCCTCCCTAAATGACCGACTGCTCCACCCTAAAGGACCAATAGCTCCTCCCTAAATGACTGACTGTTCTGCCCTAAAGGACAGAGAGCCCCTTCCTAAATGACCGACTGCTCCACCCTAAAGGACCAATAGCTCCTCCCTAAATGACTGACTGTTCTGCCCTAAAGGACAGAGAGCCCCTCCCTAAATGACCGACTGCTTCACCCAAAAGGACCAATAGCTCCTCCCTAAATGACTGACTGTTCCGCCCTAAAGGACAGAGAGCCCCTCCCTAAATGACCGACTGCTCCACCCTAAAGGACCAATAGCTCCTCCCTAAATGACTGACTGCACCACCCTAAATGACTGACTGCTCTGCCCTTAAAGACTGATAGCACCACCCTAAATGACTAACTGCTCTGCCCTAAAGGACTGATTGCTCCACCTTAAAGGACTGATAGCACCACTCTAAATGACTGACTGCTACACCCTAAAGCAGTGGTTCTCAAACTTTTAAGCCAGCGACAACCCAATGTACTATCGTCAAGAACTCGCGACCCCCCCCACTACCAAAGCATATGCAAACAATAAAAACAACTTTTTTTCAGCTGTTCACAATATTTAACTATATTTACTATACATTACAGGGCTCGAAATTAACATTTTTGCTTGGTAGCACTGGTGTTCCTAAATTTTTTTTATTAGTTTTATAACAGATTAATTGCATTTGAAATCAACACTAATCAAAACTAACAAGCAAAAAAAAAAAAAAAAAATATATATATATATATATATATATATATATATATATATATATATATATATATATATATGCGCATGCGTGATGAAAATATGTCTCAATGAAATCCTGTTATCACAAGAAAATACATTTTTATAACATGATTTAGTGACCAAAAGATACACGGACCGCTCACCAGCCCTGCACGGCACGCACTGTTTGACATGAATTCATTAATTAATCTGTTAACAATACGTTAACTGTGCTGTGTTCTCACAGATGGTGTCTGATATTACACATATGCTTTTGACATATACCTTATTATTTGCATAAGTCATTTTAATAGCAATACCGATGAGCTGCAATATTAGTTTAATCTTGGTCAGTGCAAGCCCTTTTGCGATGGTGTACGTGGTGTTATATTTTACATATAGCTGCCACTTGCACGGCTGATATCATCTGGCGATTAAATAAAGGATTAAACTGAACCTCTCGTGCTTAAAATGTGTAGATGTGGCAAACAGTTACCTGAAAATCCCGTCCCACAGACTTTACAGTGAATGCTAGTTATTTTCATAACAGACTTGAAGCCAATGGAAGTCTTTTATCCACTCTTGGAAAAGTGTAGATGGTGGATTAACATTCACCACGTGATCAGTAATCAGATGTGCCATTATTTGTAGCTTTAGCTGGTTTCTAAAACTAAATCTGTCAGTGTTGTTTTCATTCTCTCATCTTCAGCGTGTTACATTTTTCGCGGTTGTAGCTCCTGTCATCTGAAGGCAGAAGGCGTTGACTGAATGATTCAGTCTAGCGCAGTGGGCCAATAAGAAGAGCGCGAAGGCGGGACAAGCGTTGCCGGCTTTGTTTACTGCAGCAAGTTGACATGACAACAGTTTTAAACTGTTCCTGAGCACTGCGCTTCAAGTGCAAAGATGCATTCTGCCTGAATGTGTCCTAAATACTTTATGAATTCATCAGTGATATCTTTAAAAAATCTGAAAATATTAGCTTTCACTTGTAATACTGAAAAATATATATTATAATCACAGAAAATTACACCATTTTTAAATCACTCTCGCCACCCCTTGAAATTATTCTGCAACCCCCAGTTTGAGAACCACTGCCCTAAAGGACTAATAGCCCCACCCTAAATGACTGACTGTTCCATCCTAAAGATCTGACTGCTCTGCCCAAAATGACTGACTGCTTTGTCTTAAAGGACTGATAGCCTGATCTACATTGTATAAGCGCTATACAAAAAAGGTGAATTGAATTGAATTAAATGACTAGTACCTCTGCCCTAAATGACTGATAGCCACGCCCTAAATGACTGACTGCTCCGCGCTAAAGGACTTATAGGCCCGCCCTTAAGGCGTTCCATGTCATCAGACTTGAAGAAAAGTTGATTCAAGGGTGGAGGTTATTGTTTTTGATAGAAGATTATGAGGGTAAATATTTTTTTACAAAGTAACGAAGTGAACAGATAAATTGTTTTTGACAAGCATTACTACTGTATATACACGTATAGAAAAAAACAATAGTTGACTAATTTGTCAACATTTCAAGCACCAAAAATCTGACTGGATAAGGTCAGGTTTAACATTCTTGTTTTAATCCAAGGAAGCATCTTTGAATTTTTTTTCAAAGTGAATTGAACATAAAACAATTAAGTTGTCGTAAAAAATATTGAAAATTAATTGAAATTACACTATTTCTGAGTGTACTATGATAGTGGATGGATGCAACAAACATTATTCAATATTTTCTTGCATTTTTTAAGAGAACAAAACACTCAAAGGTTTAAAAATAAATAAACAAATAAATAAATAAATAAATAAATAAATAAAATCACACAAGGAAAATAAATGAGGTGAATTAATATTTTTGTGTATTTTGAAAGTTCTCTTCACATTAAACTGAAAAAAATATGAGCCTGCAGAATCTCAGCTTAAAGAGTAGGAAATTAAATATTTTTATTAGAGAGAAAATAAAGAGTCATGCTTTGTCCAGGTCATTGTACAGGTCCAGTAATCTCATTTTTAATAAATGTGGAGTCAGAATTTTGCTTCAGAAGCTTCAGTCTCATTGGGATCTTTGAAAGCTGCTCATGTAAACTGCTTCTGGCTGTTCAGAAATCATTTTCTTTTGTGTAATCGATCCTTTAATCACAATTTAATGCTTTACCTTCGCTGCTATGGAGCGCAATGGACCTCGGAGCATTAAAATTTCATGAAGGCAGGGCAGTGCTAATCACTAAAGCGGTATTGATAATGATGAGTGGAAATTATTTCACTATTATGGGTTACACCTTGGCACTTCACTGGTTTAGGCAGAGGCAAAAATGTTGAGACTGAAATTATGCAGCAGAGTATGCAGTGTAGACACTGAAGGTGAAAACACATCCACCACAATTATTCACGAACTGAACGTGTAATTTTGGCCCA
>NC_079448.1:45776262-45901262 GCF_903798145.1 Danio aesculapii | reverse complement strand
GGCCTAGGAATATTATATCTTTGGGTTTTATTCAAATATGTTGATTTAGCTAATTACAGAGTTGTGCTTGGGTTATGTAAAATGTTTGTATGTGCTCTGCGTTTCACTTGTGATAAATGTTTATTGAAGAATGTGTTGGAGAATTACTGCCAATCAAACAAAGGATATCTCAACATCTAATTGTTGTCTCAGTGCATTATATTCTGAATTTTATTTTTTCTATATTTTTCCTTAATGTAAATGCAAGTAAAATAAAGCTCATATGCAGTGGTAAACTCTACTGACTATCCATATCTATCCATCCACCTACCTACCTACTTTATTTATTTATTTATTTGATTTATTTGACTTGATTGATTGATTGATTGCCAAATGATTTTGTCATGTACACATTAACCAAATTTGCTTATATATTTATTTTCATACTTTAATCATTTTTAAATTGGTCTTTGCAAAATAAAAAACTTTGCATGATTTGTTTTTAATGATCCTTCATCATTTTAAGTTACTGATCTGATCACTATATAATATATATAAAAAATAAAGAGTTTATTCTACTGTTTCAAATAAATTATGTGAAAATAAAATGTCAATGTGGGTGAAATAAATGCTAAATTGTCAATTGTAAAATACATTATAGATTGTATTTATTTATTTAATAATTTTTGTTTGTTTTTTTTTTTCAATTATTTTTATTAGGCACAACGTTTTGGGTATTTTGCAAAATGCACGTTTAAAAATGCCACACCAATGAAATGCCCATTTTTTCTCAAGTTATTTCTCTTTTTAATAAGTAGATACATGTAAACAATTGTAAATTGTTTTACCGGTCAAGCTCACAGATTGTCAGGTGGCCAGTTTACAGCACATTAGTTGAATCACTGCATGTAGTATAAGGGCCGCATCTTCTTTATATTTCAGAAAAATAAGCACCGTTTAGCACTGAAATGTGTTGAATTATAATATAATTTACATAAAAATAAAAGGATTCATAAATATTGCTGAAAGCAGTAATTACTGGCCCCATGTTAAGTATTAATCTGTATTAATAAATTACAATTACATACATGTATAGAGTTATAATACAAAATAGATTAATAAAGTTTGCATTATAGTATTCTTTCCGGTTTGGCAAATGTAATTTAGCATACACGTTAAAATGACAAAACATGTATTTTGATTTATGTCAACAAAATATATAAAATGTGTGATCAATCATTTTTAATTGACAGTGGCAACAGTAAAAGGTTTTTGTGATTCATTCGTGAGTATTTATTTTTTTCTGTTTTTTTATTTTTATTTATTAAGCACAACGTTTTGGGTATTTTGCAAAATGCACGTTTAAAAATGCCACACCACCATTTGTGAGTATTTATTTTTTTATTTATCCATTTATCCATCTATCCGTCCGTCCGTCCGTCCGTCCGTCCGTCCGTCCGTCCGTCCGTCCGTCCGTCCGTCCGTCCGTCCGTCCGTCCGTCCGTCCGTCCGTCCGTCCGTCCGTCCGTCCGTCTGTCTGTCTATCAGCAAAATTGATACACTGAATGAAACGTAAACATTGGTACAATTGTACATCACTATTTTTGACAACTTATACACACATACACTCCATGCGAGATGATGCAATAGGAAATACACAGCAGATGTGAATGTTGTTCAAATGCTGTTCAGTTCTCACTAAAAATGCCTATGGCAACACAACAAGAATGCTATTTCCTCATGTGCCAAGGCACAGAGAATAAAAACAGCCAAATAAACAGCAGAGCCTTTATGGCAGCGACAAAATAAGAGGAATTGTAATTTTCCGCTTTTTAAAAATCGAAATAAAAATAAGTAAAGCGTCGCAAAATCTCGCTTCTGCTTTCTTTCTCTCCAAAAAATGTTACATTTAATTTCCGATTCCAAAAATCAGCTCCAGCGTGCTGTAAATACGGTCATTCTTCATTGGCTTTTACGAGCCTGGGTAAATGAAATTGATAGGCAGTGCTGTGCACAGAGCTTTATAGACACACGTCTTTTATGTTGTTTTCAGCTTAAATTAGGGGGGAAGCGACACTAACGGACACGCGTCAGAGAGAGAGAACAGCAGGAGCGAGAAAGCCAAGGTTCAGCTCTGCAGCCAGTGTCTAATTAAAGCCTCAGCTGTCATAAAACTCAAAGTTAACTTTTCTGATCAAAAACCGCAGCAACGTGAACATGCATTTGTGATAAATATGAATCAGATGCGACACTGCTGGTGCTTTCTCCAGCGCTGAGAGTCTGTCTGTGTGTTGGCTGCCTTTGTAGAGTGAGCTGAATGGTGCTTTGTGATGTGAGGGCAATTGCAGCCAGTCAGGCTGAAACTGCACCAGTGATTAGGAAAATTGAGTTTTTCAGAGCCACTGGGCCTTTTGAATCAAACTCTGCGAGATGCCGCTCTCGGGAGCCTTCCCTGCGAAAAAAGACACACTCGCTCTCTGCAGATATTTCTGGATCCAGGTGGTACTTTCAGTCAAATTAATATGTTAATCTGTTATGTCAATTCTGTGAATGGAGGCTCATTTCCTGAAAAAAAGAGAGAGGAAGCTCTTGCGTAAGTGATTGTGAAGTTGTTATTAGAGTGGAAATCTATTGCTGTCGTCGGAGCAGAATGTACCCTAAGGGAGTTGGCATTGAAAGATGTAAAATTCAGCAGCGAGCGTTAAGTAAGTCCACCTGTTAAAGTTTACTTTTTTCACACAGACTGAGTGGGAGTTCGTTAGGAATGAATGTCACCTACTTACTGTGATTTTCATCTGTATCGTTTTATTTGAGCCCCCATCTATACTGAAGCAATTGTGTAATGTTAATGTACTGTATGCAAATGCATCCACAAAATCTGTATTGGAGTACGACTTGCATAAACTAAGCCCTGATCAACGTAATGTATAATAGAAAGTAACACACAAGTGTGTAAAATATTTCATTTATTCGTTCGTTCATTTTCCATCGGCTTAGTCACTTATCAGAGGTCAACACAGCGAAATAAACTGTCAAATACTGCAGCATATGTTTTACGTAACAGTACTGAGAAATCAAATATTTCTGTAAAATAAAATAAAATAAAATAAAATAAAATAAAATAAAATAAAATAAAATAAAATAAAATAAAATAAAATAAAATAAAATAAAATAAAATAAAATAAAATAAAATATGGGAAAACGCGGTGGCGTAGTAGGTAGTGCTGTCGCCTCACAGCAAGAATTTCGCTGGTTCGAGCCTCGGCTGGGTCAGTTGGCATTTCTGTGTAGAGTTTGCATGTTGTCCCCACTTTTACGTGGGTTTCCTCTGGATGCTCCGGTTTCCCCCACAAGTCCAAAGACATGTGACACAGGTGAATTGGGAAAGCTAAATTGTCCGTAGTGTATGTGTGTAAATGAGTGTGAGTGGATGTTTCCCAGTGATGGGTTGCGGCTGGAGGGCATCCACTGTGTAAAAACGTGCTGGATAAGTTGGCGGTTCATTCCACTGTGGCGACCCTAGATTAATAAAGGCACTAAGCCGAAAAGAAAATGAATTAAAAATAAAATAAAATAAAATAAAATAAAATGAATTAAAAATAAAATAAAATAAAATAAAATAAAATAAAATAAAATAAAATAAAATAAAATAAAATAAAATTAAATTAATTGTAATATTATGGGGGGTGGAATTCAAAAAGAGGAATTTGTAGGATTTGAATAATAAGGATTTGGAGTTAAAGAGTTTGTGGTAATTGAAGACCATTCATTTAAAAAAAAAAACAATAGGTTACTTAGAATAATTTTAAAATGTAGAAATGGAAAAATAATTAGAATTTTAATAATAAATAATTCAAGAATTTGCATATGCGGGGAACTAAAAGAACAGTGTGTAGAAGATGAAATTCATTCATTCGTTCATTCATTTCCCTTTGGCTTAGTGCCTTATTTATCAGGGGTCACCACTGTGGAATGAACCACTAACTATTCTGGCATTTGTTTTACGCAGCAGATGCCCTTCCAGCCTCAAGCCTGTACTGGGAAACATCAACACACTCTCACATGCACTACAGCTAATTTAGTTCATCCAAGTCACCTACAGTATAGCGCATGTCTTTGGGCTGTGGGGAAAACCGGAGCACCCAGAGGAAGCCCACGCGGACACGAGGAGAAAATGCAAACTCCACACAGAAATGCCAACTGACCCAGCCAGGGCTCGAAAGAGCAACCTTCTTGCTGTGAGGCAACAGTGCTAACCACTGAGATGCAATCCCACCCTAGAAGATGAAATTATAATAATAATTAATAATAACAATATTAATATTAATTATTAAGGATATGAAGTTGAAGAGTTTGAAGTATTTGAAGACGATTCATAAAAAAAAAAAAAAAAAAGAAAATGTATGAATGTTTTGATAAACATAATTTTAAAAGGTAGAAATGAAAAAATAATCTGAATTTGAATAGTAATCGGTCTAATTTAAAGAACTTTAAATTTGAATATGAAAAAGTAGAACTTAAAAAATAGTTTGAATATAATCGATTAGAAAAACGTCAAAATTGAACAATGATGAAAAGTAAAACTTGATAATTTGAACAAAAATTTTGAAGAATATACTGAAGATTTGAAAGAATGTAAATGATAGTATGAAAAGTGGTATTTGAATTGTCACATTGCCCAAAATAACAACAACAACAACAACAACAACAAGGATCTGATTTGCAAGGTCTTTAATGACTGGTATAAAAGATGTGGTGCTGTAAGGAAGAGCCGGTGAAGTCCAGATCAGAGTAGCTTTTTGGAAAACAGCTAGCAGTTCTGATAAACACAGAGTGTCTTGACGAGACACAGAGTAACAATGACCGATAACAAACAATGATACCTAAACCCAGTGCTCAGATACAAGCATGATAATTAGCCACAGCTGCTGCGAATGATCGGCAAAACAAATCAATCATGTGACCAAAACAACACCAACACGTCACTACAACGCACATAAATGAAACAAAACAAAACCACATGATGATAAACACAGACACACCAGGAAGTGCACACAACCTACAACTTCAATCATTTGAAGAAAAATTTAACACGTCACTACAACGCACATAAATGAAACAAAACAAAACCACATGACGATAACACAGACACACCAGGAAGTGCACACAACCTACAACTTCAATCATTTGAAGAAAAATTTAACACTAAGGAAAATTAGAAATCAATCATTTCCGTGAAGATTTTGAAGACTAACTTGAAGGTGAAGAATGTAGAATGAAATACTTAGAAACCCTTGAGCCAAAAGCAAAACAAACTACCTTAAATATCAGTTGTTCTTCTGTTTGGTTGTGGCAGTGCTAAATAGGCTGTATTTTCTGACTGATGGATCTGTTCTGTCTCCTGACACCTTATGGACTTGTAATGTGTACGACACACCCTTTTATTGGCTGAAAGATTTATTAGCGCTCTACACCTGGCTTGAAAAAAGAAGGTGATGCTGTACTAATGTGCCAGTGTGTGTTGACACATGGGCCTTGTCCTTGTATTTGCTGCGGTGTGTTTTATTTCACAGCTGTTGACATTCGTGCGTTGCGAGCTGTGCATGTTTGTGTGCTTGTGAAATGAAACCTGTGCATCATTTCTCTCTCTCTTCCTTCATTTCCCCTTTGTTTAACTTAAAATGCAGTAAGCAGATTCAGTTATGAATGAGTCCATCAGGGAAGACAACATAGAATTGGCAACATAAAATGTATCATGATATTTTGTGCGTGTTTATTTATTTATTTGTTTATTTATTTACTTATTTATTTATTTATTTATTTGTTTATTTATTTACTTATTTATTTATTTATTTATTTGTTTGTTTATTTATTTATTTACTTATTTTTTTATTTTTATTTACTTATTTATTTATTTATTTAATAATATTGATTATGATAATTCACATGTATCAAATGCGTCAAAAAGACATAAAGGGAAGTATCATCTAAAAGGACTTGGATAGTTCAAGAGGGGTCTGGATGCAGACCTGATGCAGTGCAATCTGAGCTGCATCCAATGCTTTTTAATGGGCTCACCTAACCCCACCCCTCACAGTGATGTCACTCGCTCCATTTGAGTGCATTCTGTCTGACATTGCGTCGCTGAGTAATGCAATCTCAGCTTGCCTCAAAGGCTGCATCCAGATACTATTGGATAGTTCACCAAAAAAGAAGAGAGTTTGAGAGTTTCTTTCTTCTTTTGAACAAAATAATGATGAAAAGATAATTTGAAAAATGTTGGAAACCTGTAACCATTGACTTCCACAGTTTATTCCTTCTACGGAAGTCAACGGTTGCAGGTTCTTCAAAATATCTTCTAGGAGTAGTTTAATAATAAGCAAGTAAACGTTCATTATTGGGTGAATTATCCCTTTAATTTTGAAACCAAAAATAAGGTATTGTGAGCAAACACAAAATGTAAAATCTATTTCCTTCTTACTGAAATCCAGGGGCGGACATAGTGATTTGGGGGCCCTAAGCAAATCCGGGTATGGGGCCCTAGCATTGAAACTCAAAACTTTCTCTTTCTCTATAGATTTTTTTTTTCTCTGTAGATTAATATTATCATTATTGTAAATAAACTACATGTTAAATAAACAAATATTTTTATATACTTATATTATTTATTTACTTATATTAAGTATTGTAAGAGTCTAAAATATCATATGCATTTGCTTATATGGCAAAACATGTCTTTTTCACCAAAGAAGGTCCATACTGACTCCAAAGGCAGATACTGATTAGATCAGGGACTGGTGTGTGGACTTTGGGGGTTTTACGATGTGGTCACATGTTGATTGGTCGGTTTGAGTGTCTCAGTATTTGGGCTTTGGTCACACGGTCAAGAAAGAGACAAAATAGCTGGTAAACTTTGCTCTGCCTCTTTTCTGCTCTGCGATTTCCTGCTCTGCTTCTTTCCTGTTCTGAAGACCATCTTCTCTGCCTCTACTGCTCTTAGGTTTTCTTTTGAGGTTTTAGGTTTTCTTCTACCTCTGGTAACTTTATTTTTACATTTAAGCTGGGTACAATTATTATCATATGTTTTTATCATTTCATATTTTATCATTTTAGACAGTTATTTTGTAATTAATTCAGTTGTAAGCATAGTTATTGTCATTAAATCATTTCATTACTAAGTATTTGTGAATTACTTTTGAATTAACATCAACACTTAATTGCTCCCGTAATAACGCACACTCACATTTTAAGCTATTAATACTGCCCTTATTTTTGTTTTGGTATAAGATTACAGAAGAGTGGTTTGACTACAAATGTACAGATTTTTACCATCATGCTGATAACTTTAGTCATTCGGCAGAACTACAGTTCGAACCGCTGTGGTTAAAACCCATTCTTACAATATAAGTATATTAAAATATTTCAAGTACATTTCATATATTTTAATATTTATCGGAAACTTTATCTGCTTAATGTAAAATTAACAGCAATACATTTACAAGTGTTGTAATACATTTAAAAAGTTCTAACTAACTAATTTGCAACTATTTAAACTAAATTGTTTAAACTAAATTAAAAGTAACTCATTTTTTTGTGAATAGATTTTGATGTAAAACATGAAAAACATTTAACAAATTTTATTTATGATCAATCCAAGTAAATGTATTAAATAATTGCGGTTTGTGAATCGGCAGCCTTTAATTTTCACTAGGCAATATTATTTTATTTGAACAGACCCTACTAGTCAGAATGTACCTGAGCTCAATTTAGAGCTTCACGGCTAAGGCTGTCAATACTTATGTACATGTGATTTTTCAGGTTTTTATTATTAATAAATCTGCAACAATTTCATAAAATCTTTTTTCACATTGTCATTATGGATTATTGTGTGCAGAGTTTTCAGGAAATAAATTAATTTAAACCATTTTGGAATAAGGCAGTAACAAAAAAAGTGAAGTGCAATGACTGCTTTCCTTATGCACTGCATACTATAACGCATTGATCAACCTAGTTCCAGGTTGTATGTTTTATAATGATTACTATGAGAATACTAATTATTATCATTATTATTAATATTGTTTACCAGGATATTGCAAACAATAAGACAATCCACCATTCCAAATCCAGACCTTCAAGTGCAAACATGCTTGACTAGCACTTGTACAATGAATCATGTAAATACGTTGTGTTGTGTGTTCAAACATCGAATGTGTTATTAATATAAATTAACGTTCTGCCCTCCTCCTTCCCCTTCTCTCCTTCTCCAAGGTCACACACTTGTTTTATCGCACGGCTGCTGACAGCTGCAATTTAATTGTGACCGAGAGTAACATATACCCTATTTTAAGGAGCAGGACAGAAAGAGACCTTGAAAACATCCCCTCGACTCGCTTAAATCTCATCTTCTCGATCACCTCCACTGGTTTATCCCCAGCAAAGCCTCAATAATGATAAATGAGCACAACATCATATAATCTTATACGTCTTACTTGATATTGTCAAAGTCTTTGGGTGCTTGTGAGGTACATATAGAGGGTCGAGTGTGAATGTCAGACCCTTGGTAGGTGCTTTTCCTTTCTGTATCCTGTACCTTGCATTTAACTTTTCTTAGTAATAATAATAATAATAATAATAATAATAATAATAATAATAATAATAGTAATAATGATATAATAATAAAAAAACACATTTGGTTTAATTTAGAAATTATTTTTTAAAAAGTACGCAAACAAACACAAATAGCAGTATAAAACATTATTATTATTATTATTATTATTATTATTATTAATAATAATAATAATAATAATAATAATAATAATAATAATAACAATAATAATAATAAATAAATAAATAAATAAATAAATAAATAAATAATTGATGGTATTTATAACACAGTTTGGCTTAACTTATACATTAGCCGAATACAATTATAAAATTTACATAAGCAAATAATTAGTATAAAATGTTTATAATAATAATAATAATAATAATGATGATAATGATAATAATAACAATAACAACAACAACAACAATTATATTATTATTATTATTATTATTATTATTATTATTATTATTATTATTATTATTATTATCATTATTATTGTTATTATTATTATAATTCATAGTATTTATTATAGCATATTTAGGGTTAACTTATAAATTAGCAAACAAAATACTAAAATATAAACAAACAGCAGTATAAAATGTTAAATAATAATAATAATAAAAATAAAAACAACAACAACACCTTTTGGTTTAATTTATAAATTAGCCAAAACTAGCTGTTAAAAAAGGAACACAAACAAACAAATAAATAGCAGTATAAAATATTAAGTAATAATAATAATATTTATTATTATAATAAACATTATTATTATTATTATTATTATTATTATTATTATTATTATTATTATTATTATTGTTGTTGTTATCATTATTATTATCATGATTTTTATTGTTATTGTTATTGTTATTATTACTATAAAAAAATTATTAATAAATATAGTATTTATTGTAACACATTTGGCTTAACTTATAAAATAGCCAAATAAAATTATAAAATGTACACAAACAAATAAATAGTAGTATAAAATGTTTCTAATAATAATAATAATAATAATAATAATAATAATAATAACAAATTATTAATTTTACTTCCTGTGATAATTTTCAACCTATGATAGAGTCCTACAAATGACAGACAACATGTAATAAAAATGTATATTATCCTCAGAGGGAAACCTTAATGAGGGCAGTATCATGCTGAGGACATAATCAAAAATAGATCACATTACAGTTACAGTCACATTACAGTTACATGCCTTAATGCTTCCGTTGAGCCTCCAGCTCATGAGACTACAACCAAATTATTTTGTGTATATTTTACGAGAGGGAAGAGACATGCATTATGTGTTTATTTTTGTCATACGAGCTGGCATAAATGCAATCCTTGGGCCAATTTCCACGAGTCCCTCCCTTGCTGTTGGAAGTGACTGAGGAAAATTGTATCTTAAGATTGCATTTTGCATCAACAGGTGCTCGACACATATCATGGGGCTTTCTTCCTGATTGAACCCGGGTTCTGTTATGTTTCCTGGCAATGCAGGAACAATCTCAAGTGCCTGTTTTGCTGGACACACAGGAAAACAAGAATATCAATCTCATTTAAGCCGTAGGGAATGCATGCATGCAAATGAAAAAAGCCATAGGAAGGATAGTGTTACATTAAATGCACATGTCCTGAATTTAAGCAATAATGCATTTCCCAATGCATTAGCTTTATTACTATCCTTGTTGATGTGTTTTTAAGATGCTCAAGAAAATATGTGCATCGATTAAAATGGACAACTAATTATAATTAAAAGCATATTAATCAATTAAATGGTTTGACACAGCAAGAGCGCATCTCAGCATAGAGGAGTGTTTGTGCGCACGCATAATTAATCACATATGTCATACTTGTTTATTTTGCTTTGAGTAAGTTGACTTGATAAGTTGAAAAGGAGTTTGGCGTTAATAGAAAAAAGCATCCCTATTTCTTCAGGGCATTAAATGCATGAGTAAATAATTCTGCTTTTGATGTGCCTTTCTTGCAGTTATTTTTTACCTGTCATTCAGCATGATCCAGACTTAAAGAAAGCACAGATTAGTCTGTTTTTTCATATGCCTAATTTGCTTAATTAAAAGAACAATTCAAACACTATGAAAATAAATTTAGATGCCATGCACAATCGTTCACTGTAGAAAAACATATCTGATTTCTGTGTATAGGAATTATCTGCCTTTGGGCTCTATTTTAACAATCTAGGCGCAAAGTCATAACCGAATGGAGCGAAAGCATTAAGGGTGTGTCCGAATCAACTTTGGCTATTTTAAGGACAGAAAAATACAGTTTGCGGCTCAGCGCATGTTCTAACAGGGTTGTGCTTGTCTTAATGAGTTATGGGTGTGTTTTGAGCATAACGTGCATTAAACCAATCAGAGTCTCCCATTCCCTTTAAGAGCGAGTTGTGTCGCACCATGGCGCACTTGCTATTTACAAGGAGGACTTTGTAAATTACAAAAACTAAATGCTTCACCTCTTAGAAAATAAACAAACCATCTGCACCGCGAGAATAAAGAATGAGTCTCCTCCATTTGGCCTCTTTACTTTCTTTATTTTACTCTTTTAATTTCATGGATAAGGAAAAGGTGTTATACAGACTCCACTAAAGACATTCATTAGCCTATATATTTAATTTTGTTTGTTAAGGGCAATGATCTGATTCTAAACCATTTCTAAATACAGTTCTAATTTCCAGCAAACGAATAAATGAACAATAATAATGAAGTGTGGTCAAAAAACTGAGTTATATCCAAACACACGTCCTGTTCTTATGCCCCATATGGTGATGCAGACGTCTCTAAATCTGAGAGGTGGACAAATCTAAACTATATATATATATATATATATATATAATATAAATAAATAAATAAGTAAATAAGTAAATATATATATATATATATATATATATATATATATATATATATATATATATATATATATATATATTTACATATTTACTTATTTACTTATTTATATATATATATATATATATATATATATATATATATATATATATATATATATATATATATATATATATATATATATATATATATATATATATATATATATATATATATATATATTTATTTATTTATTTATTTATTTATTTATTTATATATATATATATATATATATATATATATATATATATATATATATATATATATATATATATTATATATATAATAAAAATATAAAAAAATACAGCTAATAATTACAACGTAATTTATTTTGATGGTTCATTTGAGTATTAGTAGACTGTCTGCTTAATATCTGTTGATACTGCTCCTTCACCAGACATTTAACTGACTATAAGAATCTTTGCAAGTACATGTCAACTTACACTAACCCTAACCCCATCCTAACTGTACGTTCACACTGAAAGCGGCGAGAGCATCAAAGTAGCCAGAAGTCATTCATTTTCAATGGGAGCCGGCTGGCAATAAGTGGCTAGGAGCATCGCAGTCTTCGCTGCCCCCCACCATGAAGTCATGGAAGTAATGGTTTTTATATTTATGTAGAAAATAATAATTTTTGTAACATTTTAATCCTTTATTTTTTCATATGTAAAGATATTTGTGTATTACTGTACATCCTGTGTGCAGAGGCAATGTGTAAGTGTTTTGGACCTGCATAACCACATAATTAGCGCATAAATATCGCATAACTAGCGCATAACTAGCGACTTTAGACCAGCTTTTAGTTGTTCAATGGCCCAGTCTATTTCACTTCTTCAAAAAAGCAACTCGCCAACAATGACCCTTAGCACACGGGAACACTCAGTCCACAAAGTCGACAAATTGTGGCGCAAATGGATTTGCTAGTTAAACAACGTGAGAATTAATAAATACCCATTAGATTATTTATTTTACCTCTCAAAATGTTGAAAATTCTGCTCCTAACACAATGTAGCCGTTTTTGTTGCCTGTGCCTTTAATGTTAGTTCTCCCCACCCAACATTGCCATGTGCCTGTCAGTGTGTCTCTGTTTCCCGGCTGCATCAGATAAACAGCACAGTGACAGACATGAAGTAAGCAGAACTCATGTAATGTTTGTGAGAAATACTACAGTAAGAACTTTTCCAATAGTTATTTGATGTATTTGTTGTGGAGTTAATTCAAGCCTTTCTGCAATGATGAGTCACACACAATGTCATTACAGTTACACACAGACACACACACAGTGTGCGTGTTTAACTTTGCACTGTATTTAAATGGAAAATGTGACAGAATACACAGTAATATACACTGCTGCATGGATATCCATTTTGTTAATGTACAAAATAAACCTGATTTAATGTCCACAAACTGAGATTGAAGCTTCTTTTATAATTGTACTGACATGCTGCTAGTGAAAAAGGAAAGACAGTAAATCACTCTATTCTATATTCTATATTCATTACAAACATGCACTATTTTAAACATGTTTAAAACTCATTCTTGATCACATTTGATGATGATTGATGATTTCAGTGAGTTGAACAGATCTTTTAATCCCAGTTGCTTTGTGCTTGTTCTGTCTTCTTGATATAAATATACACGGCTGTCAACCAATTCAGGGGTGGGAGAAAAAAAAACAAAAAAAACACTCCTACATCACATTGCAGTCGGCTTCAAAATGGGAGGGATTTGGGTCCTATTTTAACGTCAGGAAATTAAAAAAAGAGACATTGTGTTTCTATCACTTCAATATGACTGTAGACACACTATACATACACACAGTTCTGTCCAAACAGCTTGCAAAATAGGATTTTCATTGTTCTTTAAAGGTGAGCTGGTTATTTATTCCCCTTCTTGAAACTTATGTAATGAGATTTGATTTCTGTTCTTTATTTTGCGCATATTCTTTTGAAGTAATAAGTGATCTGCTTTATATGCTGATCACTTCTACTACCGGAAAGCTCGAAATAATGCAATAAAGGACATGACTGACAGTGACGTGAATTGAGTTAGAGGTAATGTGAGATTGATGTGTGAACTCTGTGTTTGTACAGTAACTGTGAGCTTTTATACAATGGAGAAATTAAGATGGGATTAACGGGCTAAATAAAAACCTGAGCATAGGCTCGGTAGAAAAAGAGTTGGGTTGAACTGGGACAAATGGACAGATGGATGGATCGATGAAAAGACGAATGGAGAGGGATTGACTGGGATGGACAGATGGAATGGAATGATTGGGATGGATGGACAAATGGGCAGACAAGGGAGGGATAGATGGGTGGAATGAGAAACAAATGGATGGCTAAACTGAACGATGAATGTAGAGTAATTGACAGATGGATTGATGGAATGGAATCATTTGTGATGGATGGATGGACAGATGGATGGAATGATTAGGATGGAGGGAGCGATGAATAGAGGACAACAAGGAAGAATGGGTGGCAGGAGAGACATATGGATGGACGAATTGCAGATAAATGGAGAGGGATTGACTAGGATGGACATTTCAGAGATTAGTTGGTGGTTCATTCTGCTGTGGCAACCCCTGATAAATCAGGGACAAAGCCAAAAACGGACAGACGAATGAACAGGATGGATTGATAGAATGGAATGTTTTGGGATGGACGGACAGACATTGATGGATAGACAGACATGGATGAAAGGGCAGATGGACAGATGGATGAATGTATAAATTGATTGGGATGGATAAACGGCTGGATGGACAGATGGAATGATTGGGATTTATGGACAGAATGGATTCATGGACATGAATTGATGGACTAGAAGAAAGGAAGGAAGCGAGGAAGAATGGAATAAAGGATGGAGAGTTGAAGAGAATGATATGGATGCATAGATGGATGGATGGATGGATGGATGGATGGACTAGGATGATTTAGGATGGAAAGTTACAGTCAGGAGCGGATGGATGGTTGGAGTAACAGACTGGTTGTGATTGATAAATTCATGGACTAGGATAATTTATGATTGAAAGTTAGAGTCAGGAGCAGATGAAGGAAGGAAGGAAGGAAGGAAGGAAGGAAGGAAGGAAGGAAGGAAGGAAGGAAGATGAATGGATAAAGGAACAGATAATTTTGGATGGATAAATTCATGTAATAGATGAATTTGGATTGAATGTTAGAGTCATATGCAAATGATAAATGCATTGGGATAGATGGAGGAATCCAGGGATGAATTGAACTGTGTTGTTCACCAAACCTCAATCAATTTACCCGAGACAGAATCAGCATCACCACAGCCCACCACTGTACAGAATCAGGAGAACAAACCATACAGCACAACCAATGTAACCCAATTCCCAAAGGACTTCATCTTTGAGACAGTTCTTTACAGTGAATCAAAACAACACAGCTACTACAGTCCGATTCCAGAACAAATGATCCTTATAAAATGGGATATATTATATGTGTTTAGCAAATCTAAAACATACTCCCTCAAGAGACCATTAAAATGTTATTATTTTGTTTATTAGATGTTCAAGGCTAATGAGTAAACATTTTTATACATGTTTTCTATTGCAGCTGCTCTATTGTATGTCTGTTGGAAAAGCTCTGATTTAATTTTAGTTTCTACAAAGCCCCTCCTTCCCAAACTTGCAGAAAGCTCTGATTAGTTAGTTGAATATAGCAAGCTGTGATTGGCCAAACACCTCAAGCACGTGTCTGGATAATCACCAGTGTCCAGCCCAGCCCATCACCAGCCCAGTTATGGCTTCAAACATGACAGCAAACACACAAAATACAGTTAATGATGACATAACTTTTTTTTTTAATATACGTATTAGTTTGAGCCTTCCAACAATGCAGATCATCAAGCAAATCAGAATTGAGAAAGCACAGCTTGAGCAAAACAAAGGTTTATTTTGTAACTCACAGTAGCTCCACGACATGACAAAAATACCACAATTCAGGAAAAACTCAGATTCTTTATTTATACATGCCTTTGGGCGGCATTTTAATAATATTTCAAACTGTGACATGGATGTTTGCAGAAGTAATATCTGTACTGTTGGATCAGTGTGTTTTAAGCAGGTCTGGAGCTTTGCTCTGTCAGGTTTTTTTTTTTTTTGCTATTGTGAAAGACCTCTGAGCTTTGCAATTTTGGATATCTTGCACAAATAGATATGTATATTATGCACTACATAAAAAGCAAACAACGCATTACAAAGCATTATATGGCTTCTTTAAAGACATAGTTCACCTAAAATTGAAAACTCTCAATTTATTCTCCCTCATGTTGTTTTAAATAGTTATGCATTTCTTTCTTCTGTTTAACACCATGCAAGACAGTTTGAGGAATGCTGGTTGCTGGCACCAATCAACTTCCATAGTAGGGAGAAAAAAATACTTTAGAAGTCAATGGGTGTCTTTTGTGTACTTGGGACGGACGGACGGACGGACAGACCAGGAAGCATCGGGATGGATTAACTGGAATAGATGGAAGTATAAAATAATTTGGGATGGATGGACGGATGATTGGATGGATGGATGGAACAAAGCATTGGGATGGTTTAACTGGAATAGATGGAAGTATGAAATAATTTGGGATGGATGGATGAATCAGGAAGCATTGGGATGGATTAACTGGAATAGATGGAAGTATTAAATAATTTCAGATGGATTGATGTATAACATATTTGATGGATCATGAAACATTGGGATGGTTTAACTGGAATAGATGGAGGTATGAAATAATTTGGGATGGATGAATTGGATGGAATAGGAAGCGTTGGGATGGATTTACTAAAATAGATTGTCGTATGAAATAAATTGGAATGGATGGATGGATGTATGGATGGATGGGTAGATGGGTGGATGGATGGATGGATGGATAGATAGATGGATTGGATACATGGATTGGATTGATTGGATAGAACAAAGCGTTGGGATGGATTAACTGGAATGGATGGAAGTATGAAATAATTTATGGATGAATGGATGGATGGGTGGATGGGTAGATGGGTGGATGGATAGATAGATGGATTGGATACATGGATTGGATTGATTGGATAGAACAAAGCGTTGGGATGGATTAACTGAAATAGATGGAAGTATGAAATAATTTATGGATGAATGGATGGATGGGTGGATGGGTAGATGGGTGGATGGATGGATGGATAGATAGATGGATTGGATACATGGATTGGATTGATTGGATAGAACAAAGCGTTGGGATGGATTAACTGAAATAGATGGAAATATGAAATAATTTATGGATGAATGGATGAATGGATAGATGGGTGGATGGGTGGATGGATGGATGGATGGATGGATAGATAGATGGATTGGATACATGGATTGGATTGATTGGATAGAACAAAGCGTTGGGATGGATTAACTGGAATAGATGGAAGTATGAAATAATTTGGGAGGATGGATGGATGGATGACTGATTGGGTGGAAAATGAAGCATTGGAATGGATTAACTGGAATAGATGGAAGAATGAAATAATTTGGGATGGATGGATGGAACATGAAGCATTGGGATGGATTAACTGGAATAGATGGAAGTATGAAAATTTGTAATGAATGGATTGGATGGAAGGATTGGATGGATTGGATGAAACAAAGCATTGGGATGGATTAACTGGAATAGATGGAAGTATGAAACAATTTGGGGTGGATGGATAGATGGAAAATAATAGCTATTTCTGAATTTTTCCGAAACAATGGTCTACTCAGCTAATAGTAAGGAAAAAGACAACACATCTAAAGCATGGGAGTTTTTGCATGTCGATTTAGCGCTTCATAAGATATTAGAGATGTCATCATTGAATTCCAATTAGTCTAACACTCCCTTGATGTCTCTCCTCTTTTTAACTTCTCTCTCTGTTCACAGCTGGAGACCAAGACAAAACCATATCAAATGGTTAGTCTCACTTTCAATTACAAAAACATCATCAAGGGACTGTATTGGAACTGTGCCCATGAACGAAACAATGGTGAAATGTTTGATTGTCTTATCTGTGGACTCTCAGTGAATTTTGAGACGCTGTGCAATAGGTGTTTACATGTGTAGGTCAACTATTATGAGCATACAAACATATTTCGGAATGTGAATCACATGAAAAGGATTTCAAATAGCTTTCCTCAACTAACTGATAGTCATCAAATCGTGATTCGTCATTGCTATACTGTGAACAAAAGAAAGATGGGTTGAGAACAAATGGATATCAAACAAACAATTAAGGAATAAATTACACTGACAAAGAGGTGCAATTTTCTGAAATATTCAAAGCAGAGCTATCTGTTTCTCTGTGTGACATGAAGTGCTCACGGCCAAGCTCTGACAATGGTGATATTACAATTCTATTGTGGCTGTTTCAGAAAATTGCCAGATTTGCCCTTCACCTTGTTCCCTGACTGACTTTTTTTCCCGTTGATCTGCAGAATAACATCTTTGAGGCAGAATGAAAAAAAGTGCATCTAAAATCACCGCACACCTGTGGTGCTGCAAATCATTTTCTTTAATATGCTAATGAGTCTGTGACGCGGTGGTGGAGTGGGTAAGCACATTCGCCTCACAGCAAGAAACTCACTGGATCGAGCCTCAGCTGGGTCAGTTGGCATTTCTGTGTGGAGTTTCCATGTTCTCCCCGTGTTCGCTTGGGTTTCCTCCTGTAGGATTGGGTTTTAAAACCACAGCGGTTCGAACTGTAGTTCTGCCGAATGGGCAGTATTAATAGCTATAAATGTGGGAGAGCGTTGATATTATGTGATTGTATTGTATTGCAATATGGAACAGTTAAGTGTTGATGTTAAATCAAAAGTAATTCACAAATACTTGAAAATGAGATGATTTAATGACAATAATTCTCTATGATTACAACTGAATTAATTACAAAATAATTGTATAAAATGATCAAATATGAAATGATAAAAGCATATGATATAAATTGTACCCAGCTTACATGTAAAATTAAAGTTACCAGAGGTAGAAGGAGAGACACAGGAGGAGAGCAGGCCCAGAAGTTAGCCTGGTTGCAGTAGAGTCAGAGAAGATAGACTCCAGAGAAGGAGAGGAGAAAAGCAGACCAGAAAAAGACAGGTCAGGAAAAGAAAAGAGACAGAGCAGCGTTTTACCACCTATTTTGTATCTTTCTTGACCATGTGACTAAAGCCCAAATGCTGAGACATTCAAACTGACCAATCAACATGTGACCACATCGTAAACCCCCAAAGTCCACATACCAGTCCCTGATCTTATCAGTATCTGCATTTGGAGTCAGTATGGACCTTCTTGAGTCAAAAATACATGTTTTGTCATGTGAACAAATGCATATAATAATTTAGCCTCTTACACTCCACAGTCCAAAGACATGTGGTATAGGTGAATTGGGTGTGCTAAAATTGACCGTAGTGTATGAGTGTGTAAATGTGTGTATGGATGTTTCCGAGTGATGGGTTGCAGCTGGAAGGGCATCCGCTCCGTAAAAAAAATATTCTGGGTAAGTTGGCGGTTCGTTCCGCTGTGGCGACCCCAGATTAATAAAGGGACTAAGCCGAATGCTAATCAGTCTGCAGAGAAATTGTCATTTATAAGGGTTTTATAAAGCATTCACTTTAGATTAGGTCACGAAACTGCAAGTTGAGTTAATAATAAAGCATCTATTAACATACAAAGTAACAATTATTATATGGCTGAATAAAATACATAAGTGTTTATTTGAATAGTGTATTAATTATTTACTTACACATTCTGAATGATCTTAAAAAAGCACCAACTATTCTTAAATAATTGGTTTGTCAAGAGTTTACACTTAGCTAATGACTAAAAGTAAAGCTTGTTTGGCATGCTGTCCCAGGAGAGAGCCCTAAGCTTATAAGATGCTCAAGCCTTGGGCTCCCTTCCATTTGCAGGGTGAACGGGGAGTTTGAGCTTAGGTAGATCTTGATGAACTGTCCTGTGTAAATAATTGATAAAGTCATATTATAGGGATTGCTACACTGCTTACTAAGGCCCAATCCCAATTCTACCCCTTAGCCCTTACCCCTACCCCTCATTTTGCGCGTTCACGTGGAGGGGTAGGGGTGTCCCAATTCTCTATAGCTTGAAGGTGCAAGGCTAAGGGGAAGGGGTAAATACCCCTTCGAATAAGGATTTTTCAGGACCACACTCAAAACCACTGGGAAAGAAAATTTCCCATTTTCTGCACCCGGAAGTAAGGAGACCCACAAAAAGGTATTTTTTGTCATTATTACGATTTTTTTACAACAAACAAACATATGTTTTAAGATATTCATAACCGCGTTCGTGTTTTACCGTCATGCTTTTATAAAAAAAACCCGCTAAATTTCGCTCTCTATAATCCCTAATAATAACTCCTGTTTAGCAGTCCTACAACATTCTGACACTCTATGACACTCAAATACCCTGTCAGAAAAGTTTTTTGTGTGTTTACACAGATTAATATGGCAACAGTGTAAATGCACAGTACTATATGATCTTATTGCCACATTAGATCATTATGATGACATGATTTATGCCTTCAGTGATTTCCTCAAGATAAATACCAAAAAATAACAACTGGAATAACTACAGCAGTCGCCATCGTCTGGACTCATATGAAGCAAGAGATCGTGATGACATATGATGACATGTGCAGATGTTGTAGTGCTGTCCCAATTCTTAGGAGTAAATTTTGAAGCCCTTCCCCTTCACACTCGTTTTTAAGGGCCAAGGGGAAGGGGTACAAAAATAGAATTGGGCCCAAGAGCTTGTCTATAGTGCCAATTTGCTATGGTCAAATTACAATATCGCGTGGGGAGGAAACCGGGGAACCTGGGGGAAAACCCTCGCAAGCACAGGGAGAACATGTAAACTCCCCACAGAAATGTCGACTGTTTCAGTAAGGACTTTTAAGCAGTGACATTCTTGCTGTGAGTGCTAATCACTGGGCCACCGTGTTGTCCAACCTAGAAAAAGAAGGGAGGAGTAAGGGTGGGAGGGAGGATACTTCAAGGCGAAGATAACTGAGGTAAGAAACTCTGGTTATTTATAGTAAGTGCGTCCCAAATCGCATACTTATGCACTATTGTACACCATTTTGTAGTATAAATAGTGTTCACATTCACACTGAAAACTCTAAAAATAATAAGTGCACTTTAATTACCCGATGATGTACTTATTCAACCGGTAAAAATAAGTGTGGAATAATGGACTTTAGAGGTCTGCATTCCTGCGACTGTACTGCAGGAGCCACGGGACCCGACTTCCCGGCACGGGAATAAATTTCCGAATAAAATGCGGCAGCGATCTGTATATGATACATTCATATACTACGCTGTTGAGTGTGTAAGTGTGCCATTTGGGACGCAGCTCCTGAGTCAGGAATCATCACATTGGTGAATCATGTGTTAGCTAATGAGGGACCAGCTGTGGTCAATCATAAGCATGTGCTCCGATCAAAATTAGTTTATAAATAAACTTCACATAAATAATGCAATACTTAATTTAGTAATGAAAACACAATCATTAAAAGTCCCCAAGAAATTAAAACTAACCATAGGCTTTTGTTAGCTCACATTGCTAGTTTTGTGGTGAACAATTCTTCAAGAGTTCACACTTAGCTGATGATTGATAATAAAGTGTGTTTGGCATGCTGTCCCTGGAGAGTGCCCTGAGCTCAGAATATCCTTAAGCCCGGGGCTCCCTCCTGTTTGAAGGGCGAGAGGAGAGTTTGGAGCACAGGTAGGTCTCGAGAACTCCCCTACTTGTGAACTGCTAAGATATATCTGACTAAGAGTTGCCTTAGGATGTTATTTTTAAGTAGTCAGTTTACTTTTGGTGTATGTCTTTGGATAGGGAGGAAACAGGAGAACGTGGGGAAAACCCGCAAACTCCGCACAGAAACGCCGACCGGCTTGGAGAGGGCCGAACCAGCGGCGTTCTTGCTGTGAGGCAACAGTGCTACCCACTGGACCACCGTGCCGCCCTATCAGAGAACGGGAGGAGTAGGGGTGGAAGGAGGGATTCTTCTAGATGAAGATGACTGGATTAGAAAGCTCTGGTAATTTATAGTGTGTTAGTATTCGTCTGATTGGTGCAAATATAAAGAGCTAATGCGGTCTCAGCTGTGTTTAATCATAAGCATGTGATCCTCTCGAAATTAGTTTAGAAATAAATATGTGCATGTCATTAAGAAAAAAAAGGTTTGCCTGTTTAATCTTAAATTGAAAACTGGAAATGCACTTCCTTTTTGTTTTCAGTTAAATTATCAGATTATGTGATTAAAGTCAAGGGCGTGGCTAAACTACTTGACCACGCCCCTCCAACTGTCAGTTTTGACAACAAACAGAAATGGGGAGCAGGAGGAGTCTGTTAGGTTGTAATAACTGTTCTAAAACCCCTTTTGTGAACTTTTTGAATGAAACTAGGTAGAAAAAAAAGCCATGCCTACTGTTTGCTCAATTAAAATTCAGTTTCTCTAGGAACTGTCACAATATGGAGAAAAAAAAAAAAAACAGCTTCTGCTTCATGTGTACATTAAACTAATGAATTATAAAGCATTACAGAGAAATTATATGAAAGTTTGTCAGGTGTTTGGTAAAAGTGAAAAGGACATGCCTTCGCACTAAACTGTGCTGGATTTGGCAGCTGAATGCGAGGAGTCAAGGGAACTGAATCAAGCTCACATTATAAATCAACACAGCTGTTATTTCCGAGGACACATATATGATGGTGTTATGCATAATGTATGACAAGTTCTCAATTCAAAAGTAAACAAACATCTGACTGTAAGTACTAGCCCTGTAAGTATAACCCGCTGCCAATTTCAAACTGTCCACTCTATTTTGCTCAAAGAGTTTCCCCACAAGCACATGTCAGCATTGTAGATACACATAATAAAAAGTTCTGCATAAAAAGC
This sequence comes from Danio aesculapii, assembly GCF_903798145.1. Classification (NCBI taxonomy): domain Eukaryota; kingdom Metazoa; phylum Chordata; class Actinopteri; order Cypriniformes; family Danionidae; genus Danio; species Danio aesculapii. Next base: position 45,878,851 of record NC_079448.1, on the reverse strand, counting down.
ACAAGTGGATTTAGCTGGTTTTGACGCAAAAGAAAATCTACCTTGTTAAAAACCTAATAATTGTCTAAAGAGACATTTTTGAAAAAAAAAAAAAAGGTATTTTATTTACTAGCTAATAACCTTATCATTACACAGAAAATGAAACTTCCGAACCTAATCAGAGGAGCCTGATAGAAACTGCTCATTTACAAGAAAAAAGGTCTGCTGGATTTAGAGGGTTTTGCATCTGAACTCTTCACATCTTCCATAGCGTTGTAAAAAGCAATTGTAAAGTAGTCAAATTGATGCGCTGATAGTAGAATAAGCCAGAAACACACCATAAAATAAAGCACACAGTGAACCACATACTGTATAAGCTGAGGATTATATGGCCTATATTAACTGCTCAAACTATATTTTATAAACCATAAACCTGGATTGTTTATGTATCCAGAGCTGCACTGCACTACACACACATTCAGCCGTATATGTGTGATAAAACTAAAAGCTCTTCCTGAGCCGATTAAACAGAAATTACTGAGAAACAGATAAAAGAGTATATTCAAGCTCCCCGTGGTCATATTCTTTTTACTGTACTTTCAACCAGCTCTAGTTGTTGATGTCCTTGAGAATTTTATGAGCCCTACAGAAGAAAGCAACGGCCCTATGAATAATGTTTATAAATCTCCTGATTTTTTTTAAGCATCAATCTATTATACGTACAAGGTTAGGAAAGAGTAAGTGAGCAGTAAGTGATTTAGAACATCAACAAGAGACTTATGAATATATCAGCTATAGTGTCGATACTAAGCTTATTTTATTTTAATAAATCTGCTGTTAAACTGTTTCTAAACACTGAATTATTTTAACGTCACTTTTTTAAAGCCTTGCTTTTGAAAGCAGAACTAAATATGTTTCTTTGTGGAAACTTGCACTGCATGGTTCTTTTATTTCATTTATTTATTTTGAACTAACTATTCACATCAGCTTGCTTGTCATTTCATTTATATTACTCCATTTTTTTTTTTCTTTATATAACAGACTGGAGGTTATGAGACAGAAAAATGTTGTTTTTAAAATTGCTTGTCATCTTCACAGAGCGCATTTATTCTTGTTTATCAGGTGGGAGAAAAAATACCCCTTCCATAGTTTCTACCCACATCAAATACGAAGCACTGGAAATTTGCTTAGATTGCAACCATTTGTTATTACTGCCGCTGCCATAAAAATGCCATAACAATAAGTACAAATGCGAGTCTCGGTGAATTAGAATGAAGGGGTTTCTGACCAAGTTTATAAATTCAGGTAATACATCACAGTCATGTTACAGACTTGCCACAAATAATATTCTCATAACTCCACATGAAACTAGTAGAAGGTTATTAGCCTTTCTCTGAATATAATCTTCAATAAGTCATCTCTTATTATGCTTTTTTTCTTTCTTCACAGGCTTATCTAAAGGACAGAAAAAAAGGATTATTGAAAAAATAAGATATATTGTGCTATGATAGATGTGCTATAATTATTATAATTATAAATAAATTATTATAATTATAATATATATTTTTATAATGTGTATTTTGTTTAATATTATGGGAAATGGGAAAAATAGAATCTCCTTCCCCATATAAGGGGGATGAAGAATATATACACTACCTGAGTCTTGTCACCTCCAAGTTTTGGGAACAACAAATAACAGCTTGGCTTCTTGTTGATCATTTGGTATCAGAAGTGGCTTTTATGAAAGGCAAAGGCTTCTAGATCTCTAGATCATGCTTATTTTACCAAAATAAAATAAGAGGACAGTCTGATCTTCTTCTGAGCTATTTCAAATCTTTCTGTAAAACCCATTTAAACGAAATTGTCCAAGGGATTTTATCCGATATTCACTAAAATTTAAAATCACATGATCTACAGACCATGTTGACAAAAATGTAAGGAATTTAAGTTGATTAGACAGAACTGTAGTCATTTAGCATATGCGCAAACTTGATGCTATGCTGCCAGATGACAGTACAGGCTGGATCACTGCAATGGTTTTTAAGTATTTAACCAAATTTAATGTGCGTGACCTAGACCTAACATTGACCAAACATCAGTTTGCACCACCTTCTGGGTAAAATTGACAAACAATTAAATTCTAGCAATAGAAATCATACAAAATATATCAGATGACTTTTGAATAGTTTTGTCTAATGTCATGTGACTGGTCTTGCAGATTCCTTAGATCATACAGAGAACATTGATAAAATGTATTCCCTAATTGACAACTTCCTGTCCACCATTTTGAATTGGTTTAAAAATCTATTGTTTTCCATAGATCCCTAGCCCAATTTACATCAAATTTGGCTTTGACCGTGCTAGAAAAAGCTATAGAATTTTCCAGTTGCTCTGTAGCTTGTTGCTATGCTTGCTTATGATGTGGACGCTAATTGCTGTTTGCAGCTATATTGATATTTATTTATATTGAAGAGGTTTTAATTTCAAAGATCATCATCATCATACTACTAACACACTACTGGACAGAAATTGTTTTGTAATACAGTTAAAAAGAAAGGGAAAAAAGTCTTCTCTCACACACACTTTCTTCCTTTCTATCTTAGCGCATTGTTAATTGAGATTTTGCATTTCAAACACAATGAAAGGTCTGCGATTATTGCTGCTGCCGGTTTCAAATGAATGCAGGAAGTACTCACTTATTGGGTAATTAAAATTTAAACAAGGTGAGAGACGTACTTTAATTAAACCTCCTTGTGTACTTTAATCAAAGCCTCCCCAAAATTACCCTCGCAATATATTCACTTCATTCCATTCATTAGCTGAGCTCAAGAAATGCTACATTGGCAGTGTACCCATTATTCACTACTTGTGTGGGTAAATCACACATGGATGCCTTCGGTGCTTCTGTCCTCTGAGATTAGACAACAGCGTTCCTTTAAATCTGTCAGCTGGATTCTGCTAACCAGACGCAATCTTAATATTTCATTAAAAATCCAAGCCTAGCCGGTCCCTATCCTATTAGGGCCAATAGGGCCTGAGGGTATGAAACGAAGTGTTCATGTAACAATGCTGCCATAAAAATAAAAAATAAAAAAACAGGAAGCCCTGGAGATTGAAGCAAACGTCTGCAATCCTGCCATGTCAGTCATGTTCTCCTGGCTCCATTTCAGTCCCACTGACATCAAGTTGGATTGCCAAAGGAGATCTGTAGTCTCCACCAACTGACCAGCTGTCTGTTCCCGCTGCGCGTGGTTCTTATAGTGATGGTTTAATGAACACAGCCATGTGCATGTGATGAGATCTTAACCTAAAGTGATGTGACGTAGAAGAAGCTAGGTGGAAGAAAACCTCTGCAGTGGGTTAAAGTTAAAAAAGCATGTTCAGAAGCAGCACACTACATGCATGAAGCACAGTCTCAAATAATGCAGAATATCAACAACATGCAGTTTTTCCCTTACCATTATATTTTTTTTTTGGGGGGGGGGGGGTGCCCTCCCAACGGCTTTCCCCGCCCCCCTTGAAGTCAGGTTAATTGTATTTTATTTATAGCACCAGGGGACTGTTCTGCGCACCTCACTTAAATGATCTAAGATGATTTGACAGATCCTGGATCTTTTAATCTTGATCACTGATCTCTGGCTAAGTTGGTTCTTTAAACAAGTTCGTGAATCAGATTAAAATGACAGGATGAACTGATCTGAGATCACTGCGTGTGTTGTGAAGGACAGATCTATTCATCCTTGAAATCATGATCAGCAAAGAAACGACTGGCGAACGGCACAGCAGCTTAATGACATCATCTGATTAATATTCAATTCTCCATGTGAGCAAAATTGCATAAAATTCAAAGGAAACGGTTTGTTAAATATGATACTCAATAACTTTTCAACTTTGTTGTGAGCTGCAGGCTTTACACTTTCATGTGTCAAGAGTATTTAGAGATTTATTTAGTTTTACAGTTAGAGTGGACTCTTTATAGCCATAGTAGTATTATAGTAGCCGGTTTCTTAATTGGTGTAAAAAATAACTGGATGTTTAAACTAATTTAGCATCACAAAAGCTTTTTTTTTTATTAGTAAAGGTGTCTGCAACTTTTGTGAACCATCAAATGACCGTAATATTAACTGTCAAAACATGTTTATGACTGCATAAATGTATTATTCCCTTAAGTCGCATATTGTGCATGTCTATTATCATACACAAATTCTATTAAAGCGATTATACGCGTTTGTATCTAAAAAGTTCATATCAATAATTTTTTTCTTTACCACCAGGTCTTTGTACTTTTATTTTAGACTGCAGATTGCACAAGTTTTATTAATATACATATTTTTAACTTTAAGTGTATATAACTACTACTGTAAGAAAATATCAGCATTTGGTGCATACTTTCAACTGACCCAATCTAATCCTGTTTATATGAAATAAGCCTGCTCCCGAGCAGGTTTAAGCTACTAGGCCTGTTGCTATGACAACAACTCTTGGAAGAGTTCTGAAGAACGAATTGATCCTGAATCATGTCAAATCGTCAATAAACCAAATCCAGCTGACCGTGTAATCCAAGCACAAAGAACGGACCCCAGATCACAACTTCTATTAATAAACAAGCTAAATAGCTGTATGTAATATGTTCTTTACACAATGGCATGTGATTTCGGTCTCTACATGGTCACGCGATTACAAATTTCTGCTCTCTGAATCGCACACGGAGGAGTTCTACATAGCCACTCTCTGCTGTATGGGAATGAGAGTATGCGCGCCACATCTGACAGGACCGAAGACGCACGTGCGCTCCCGTATATTACGCATAGCCTAGAGAAGCCACAACAAAGGTAAATGACGTCTGGGAGCGCAACCGATCAATGCGCTCACGTCACAGCAGCTAAAATATATACAGATGCGATAGGACCTCTGTTCAGATTATTGGCTCGACTCACGCGAGTGATGCTCTCGTTGTTGCAAGTGCAGCCATTGTATTTCCAGTGTTTTGAGCTGCTGTGACTCGTTCACCCCTATCTAACGTCTCATCCAACCTTATGATTTCTCCTGGAAGCTCCGTAAGTCTCCCACAAATTTATACCACCCCGTCAACCCCAAAAACTAGATCAAATACTCAGAAATCATGGCGACTACAGTAAATGAGCAAGAGGAAAGATCGCGAGAGGCACAGTGATGGTCTAAACATTACATTTGTTTGGTTAAATAAATAGAGCAATAAAGATATCGTGAGTGCAAATCCCCCTCTCTCTCTCACATTGAGGGATCTGCTGTCAATAGTTGGAGACGAGCAAAATATTTGAACGGTCCTGCATGTATTTAGGCCTTTTACATATAACAACTGAAAGTTCTGTTATGACAATATTGCATGTTCACTAAAAGCTGGCTGGAATTATTAGATAAATAAAACTTTTTTTTAACATGAATATTTAATAATATACATTTTTGTAATACACTCATTGCTGTAAACAGTAGTTTAAAGTCCTATTTCCTTATAGTAAAGTAGTATTAGATTTATTGGTGTGCATTTTAACTTCTTATGCATCAAAACGGCTCAGAACAGTCAAATGCGTCTCTAATCAAATCTAACTATGTTGCATCATAAATGTAGCGCAGACTCCACTTAATCTACTAGATAGAAAAGATTTCAGGAGAATTCAGAATAAATCAAATATAACATTTTATTTGTCAGGTAAAATTGTATTATGCAAATTACATAATCAGAAAGCCAAATCTGAGATGATACTGTAAAAATACAACATCCATTACTCAAAGATAAATCAAAGAGTTAGAGATGTATACCTGACCCGAGAAGGATGTTGCAGCATATAAGTCTCAGAGATGCTGCAATGGGGATGTCTTGGCTACAGATCCACCATATTAAAACCGTGGACATTTTATGTGAAATGTGAATGATCTGCTCTGATGGAGAAATGTCAGGAAGGGGGGCTCGGGTGAAAGTAGAGAAGTGAACTTTCCCGCATTCCCCCTGGTATTGTCAAACACATACAGTCAGAAAGGTAGGCTCAAGATGATTTGAACAGCTGGTCTCCTGATGATCTTCTCCTCAGGTCAGAAAGTTTGTTGTTTTAGCGCCTGACAATTCTCGTGGTCTCATCTTGTAGAATTTTCACAACAGTTCTCAGGGTTTGATATTATGGAGACACTTAGGCCCAATCCCAATTCTACCCCCTTGCCCTTCCCCTGACCCCTCATTTTGCGCGTTCATGTCAAGGGGTAGGGGTGTCCCAATTCTCTTTAGCTTGAAGGCATAGGGCTAAGGAGAAGGGGTGAATATCCCTCCGAACGAAAGATTTTTCAGGACCACGCTCGAAACCAAGGGGTAAGAAAATTTCCCACAACACACCAGCCACAACTGCAGAATTTCTGATTAAAAACCGCAAAATTTCACGATCTATAATCCTAATAATAACTCCTGTATAGCAGTCCAACATTCTGTCACTCTATGACACTTGATTACCCTGTCAGAAAAGTCTAGTGGCTGGGAATGAGTTTTTTGACAGTGTCTGCTATAATGTTAATGTTGTTTTTGGTGTGTTTACAAAGATGAATATGGCCACTGTGTAAATGCACAGTATAGCTATGGTCTTATTGCTACATTAGATCATTAACTACAGCTGTCACGATCATCTGATCTCATATAAAGCAAGAGATTGCGGTGACATCTGATGATGTGCGCAGGTGCTGTAGCGCTGTCCCTATTCTTAGGGGTAAATTTTAAAGCCCATCGCCTTAACCCTCAGTTTTAAGGGCCAAGGGGAAGGGGTAGGGGTACAAAAATAGAATTGGGATTGGGCCTTAGCCATCCTTACAATAATAATAATAATAATAATAATAATAATAATAATAATAATAATAATTCCTTAATGTTTCTGGACACTCAAAGCACTTTACACATTTTTTGGTGGGAATCTCTTTATCCACCACCACTGTGCAGCATCCAATCCAGTGTGCAATTCGGCCAGGAGGCTGATATTAAACCCCTACTCTTTTTTGAAGGACATCATGGGGTTGTTAATGACCACAGAGGGTCAGGACCTCGGTTTAACGTCTCATCCAAAAGACAGCGCTCACTGAGCAGTATAGAGTCCCCATCTATATACTGGGGCATTGGGACCCACACAGACCACAGGTTGAGTGCCCCCTGCTGGTCTCACTAACACCACTCACAAAAAACATGTGTGCACATATAGGCATAGATGTACTTGCTATTCAAACAACATGGCAAAATATGTTGCAATGATACCGGTGCCAGACTGAAACTAGAAAAAAAAAACACTTGGATTGCACCTCACGTCATATTGTGCCAGGTGTTATATTATGGCTCATAATGTGTGTGTGCATTTGCATGGATCAAATGCAGAGTACTAACTTTGAATATGGGTGACCATACTTGACAACACTCACTTCACATCTTCACTTCAGTGACTGTACTCTCCATGACAGATGTTTGCTTCTGCATCTGCACTTTATATATTCATCTCTCAACAGCATGGATGGCATCTGGTTATTCATTAAAAGTGTTCACTGCACTGTTTTTTATAAGGGAAAAAATGTATGCATGAGTATAGCCACGCATTGAATTTTGCTTGTTCTGTTCTTGAGCACAATGAACGAGTTGCTGGCTGCAGTTCACTTTATGACCACTAGTGTCACTAATAGTGAGAGTTTCAGAATTTTACATATACCTCACTGCGCTACCAGTATGATGCAACATAGTTAGATTTGATTAGAGACATATTTGACTGTACGGAGCTGTTTTTGGCACAATAGCATGAAAATCTTTTAATCATCTAATCACTGATATTAGCAAGTTGTATGGAAATTACTAAAATAACTACTCTTTTGGGATGAGTGAGCAGTAGGCAACCAGACTATTTGAGTATCAGTTAACCCTGCACCCTCTGACTAACTCAAGATAATGTCAGTGAGAAGACACGCAAACCCGGGGCATGAAACTTTGAACGGCGTTTGGTCCCTAATGAAAGTATAACTGAAGAGTATGTGATCAGATATAATCAAAACTGGAAATTGAGTCATAAATGATGAATGTGATCTGTTCTTAAAATTAGAAATACAGTCTAAATCTTATGGTTTACTTAAAATTGGAGTCAGATTATATTTGGAGCTGAATAACCAATATAAACTAATTCTTTTTTTTTAATGATTGTTTTTCCAATTCCTTTTTATGATATTTAACATGTACATACACATTTCATGTGTCAGATTTAACAAACCAACAAACAAACAATGAACAAACAAAACAAAAGGCTTCTCAGTATTTTACATCAGAATACAATATCACCTCTTTTACTAATCATCTAGTAAAACATTTCCAAATCCACCACCTTTTAAAAACCGTATAAAAGGTCACCAAACTCTATCAAAAAATATGTATTTATTTCTTATTATACAAGTTATTTTTTTCATTGACATGTTTGTTTTACATTGCATTGTATTATATTGCATGTTTTACCATCTCTTTCAGCCAACAGCACATATACTTTTAATATAAAAAAAAGCATCTTTGGTGGAATCTGGCTCGAATTGTAGATGGTCTACTTGCACTTTAACCAAGCACAGCTAATCCACTTCTTCACTACTGAAGCAGTTTTTCTTCTTATAAGTATCTTATAAGTATCCACCATGTGAATAGCGAATGTGCCATGGTGCAACTTGCTATTAAATGTACTGAAAAGTTCAGACTCTGATTGGTTTAAATGCAGTTCTGTTTGATGTTTACACTCAAAAACACATGTATAACTCATTACTAGAATAAATATAAATTTTTTGACAGCATGAGCCAGGCACGTGACCATTTTTTCCATCTTTAAAATAGCAAAAGAAGATTCGGACATGCCCTAAGTGCACCTCCACTATGCATTTTAGACCATGCCTGGGGAGCAAAGGATCACTTTCAATACTTGCTGGGTATTAAGGCCTGCAACCTTTGGGCTATAAGTCCAACTCACTATCCTTTAGGCAACAACTACTCCACAATGTGGCAAATGTACCATTGATGGGGATGCATATATTAGGACAGAACAGACACATACATCAAGATGACATATTTCATGGAAGCTCTGTGGTTATTAGATCAATTCTCATGCTGCATGTGCTACAACAGTGTGGTTTGTTGATACAGATTGAATGTGCTTGACTGGCCTGCCTGCAGTTCAGATCTGTCTCTGGTTGAAAAATGGCCCATCATGATGAGGAGAATCAGACAACGACAGACTGTTGAACAGCTGAAGTCTTGAATTATGTCAGATTATGGCAAAAATGTTGCTTGTCAAAAGCATTCACACTTCCCAAACAATTCATCATTGTAATTAAAAGGAAAGTTGTGTTAAACATAACTCGGTCACCACATTTTTGGAGTGTGTTTTAGCCTCTGAAACGGTGTGCTAAACAAACCACAACTTTATTTAATTGATTTGATTACTTTCGCTCATATAATAGTATTGTCCTCAACTGTACATGTAAGGTTTCTGCCACACTGTAAAACCCAAAAAGTTAAGGTAACTCAAATCGTGAGGAAACTGATTGCAGCAAACCATTTAAGTTCAAAAACTAATCCTAATGAGTACTGTGAACTCAATGCGTTTGAGTAAACGAAGCAATTCGAGCACAGTAAAAGCCAAGAAATAAAGAGAAACCAACTGAGTACTGTAAGACCCAATAAGGCAACTCAAACCGTTCGAGTTAAAAACTAATCTAAATGAGGACTGTGAAACTTACTCCATTTAAGTTGAAGTAATGAGGAATTTAATTAACTCATTACCTTCAACACTGAGTTCAAAACTCTTGTTAAATGAGTAGAATTAACTATCAGTCAATTTTGAGTTACCTACACTCATTTCATTTGATAAAGTTAACTGTTGCGTTTTACAGTGCATGTTATGCTTGGCAACAGTTATTTTATTTAAGGTGATGCAGTGTGTAGATTTTTTGTTTTTAAGGCACCATTGTTAGAATATTTATCTTTTTTTATATTTTAAAGCTATTTTACAAAAATGGCATTGCATTGTATGGGAAACTTTAAATGTTCCTTAAATCACATAGATTTGAAGTTAAAGGCCTCTGTGAGAAACATGGTTGAACGACGGATGCAATGTCAACTTTTGTGGATTGTCATATTAACCATAACTGCATTCTGACTAACGGAAATTGCACATTTAAAACATAAATCATATGAAATAGTGACATTTTCAGGCATTGAACATAAATGTTTCACTTATTTGCGCTTCATTAAAAAAAAAAAAAACTGATGTATTTTCCTGAAATTTATCAAAACAAAATGGCATCGTGTCAACAAAAGAGACGTAAACACATCAGACAACATTATTCAGCACAGGCTCATTCTGAAAGCGTAGCCCTATATACATTTCTGGAGATCACGAATTATGTAGCCAGAAGTACGCATGGCTGTATTTCGTCTTTTAAATGAACGCTACGAGGCGGTATGACACCATTCCTTTTCGCACTTACCAGCTGACCGCTTGCCTCCGTAAGGATGGCTTTCCCGCTGTTACCAGTTTGTCCAGCTAGCTTACAGCGTACATCGGTGAAATTGAGACGCAGAGAGTTGACCACAACAACGGGATTCGAGTCTGGTGAAGAAGGGTTCCAAAAAGCAGGTAAGACAAAAACAAGCCAAAAAAATTAAATAAACAAGTAAATAACAGGGTGAGAATGCAGTAATATCTGAAAATGTGGTAAAAATCAGATGAGGGCATTTCTTTTTCTGGATTGCTTTTTAAAACTGGTGGTTGGGTTTGGGGAAGTGGGTAGGCGGGTCAATCTGTGCCTTTGAAAACACTATTGGTTAGATTTAGCAAAGGAGGAGGCTCGGTCAGTCATTCAGTCAGTAGTCAAAGGCCTCTGGTGGATTTGAGATCTCAAAAAGCATACATAGCAGCCTCTGGTGGATTCGCGAAAACCAAAACTGCAAGAAAACGTACCTCCTGGAATATATTTGGTACTCTGCAGAATATATATAGCTGTACGTTTTCAGAATGAGCCTGGGTTGACATTATTATGAATTGTCAAATCGTAAGTGTAAATATCCAAGGCGGACTTGAATGCAGAGTACAGCTTCAAATATTGAACCATTAACCACCACCTAACCTGAACCCATTAAATGGGCCCAAAAGCACACATAGCCATCACCTATATGCCATAAAACTGCAGGTTAACTATATATATATATATATATATATATATATATATATATATATATATATATATATATATATATATATAATATATATATATATATATATATATATATATATATATATAATATATATATAATTTGATTGTAATGCAATAACATGCACTGTTTCTAAAGCTGTTTTGAAACAATAATTATTGTAAAGTTGGTCAGTCTATACAAATAAACTTGCACTAAATTTAATTGAAAAGTGCAACGCAAGTGGGGTTTTTTTTCACACAGGTATCATTTTCATCTATTGCATCACATTGTTTGAATAGGAAATATATTTGTGCGCCCATGTTTTGTTTTTGATTTTCTTCAAAATGTCCAAATAATGTGTGTACACATTGCTTATTACATAAATAGGGATTCACAGAAGCACACAAAATCTTTAAATATGGAATCCAGCTTGTACTTTAAATGGCCTGCTCATGCTTTAACCTCACACAGCTGATCAGTTTCTTAACCACCAATTATTCTGAACCCATTAAATGATCTAGGCAGTCCTGGAGCAGACTTTACATCTTAGAATCAGAAAGTGAGCCTCTTTAGACTCATTTCTACCTTTAGCTACTATGTGCATGTGTCATGGTATTGCTTTGACAATCTGCAATGTCACCAAGTTTATTTACACCAAGAGCTGCATTTATTTTAGCGGTGATCTGAAAGGTCTGCTGTCTGCTTCAGTGCCAGTTTGACACTAAACCTTCACTTTGCTTTATTTGTGACTGAGTTTTTATATTTTGTGACTGCTAACTATCCTCATTCATACTAAGGCGAGTGTTGTTCTAGCTATACCAAGTAACAAAACACCATCTCAGGTAACATGTTTAGACATCGAGGGAAATATGTTTGTTGTTCCCCAGATCCAGAGGCAATTTGCTACTCTGTCTCCCCGCAATGACGTTAGTTACGGGTTTGTGAGGAAGATTAAAGCTGAGGTGCGGCTGGACTGAGAACAGGCAGCGAATTAAAGTCTTGTTCTTGCTCACTACATTGTTACCGAGGACCTTGAATAATCACAGACAAAAAACAGTGAAAACAGAGCAAATCCAGAATTTCAGGATACTTTTTCAAAGTAAATATCTATTTTTCCACCTAAGCCAAATCAAACCTGAATCACCAGGCAGATAACTCTAACTTTACTTTATAAAACACAAAGTTAAAAAAAAAGATTATCAAGAAGAAAAAATGGTAGCTGAACACACTGTTCATTTGAAGAACATTTTGCTCAGCAGGTATAAATGGTAAAGCTTATTTCTCGGAATGCATTTCTCCTTTTTTTTCCTTTATAAATTCTTTAGCCTTGAGTTTTCTGATACTCAAACCAGAGTTATCTGCAGAAAACTTTTGATGCAGTCGCTTTGACAGTGTAAATGGCCACCAGAATCAGGCTGTCATATTTTAAACACAAGAGATAGATAGGATAGATAGATAGATAGATAGATAGATAGATAGATAGATAGATAGATAGATAGATAGATAGATAGATAGATAGATAAACAAGGGGGGCTAATAATTTAGGGGGGCTAATAATTCTGACATCAACTGTACATGTGCATATTTGCACACATGCATACACCTATATAGGTACATATATGCATGTGCATATATGTACACTTACATGTACATCTAATATAGGAAAACGGCCAATTTTGTATCTGACATATTAAAAACCTATATCAAAACCTATACTAAAACATGTTTTATAGGTTCTTTCCATGTGGGCACCCCCCTCAACCTCACTCACATCCCAGACAAGACCCCACGTGTAACCCACCGGTCCTGCTGCACCCAATCTGGTCTGAGCTGGGATTGAATGGGTGATTCTTTGTATGGGAGTCGGTTGCTCTAAAGACCATGTCCATCGCTAGCTGGCCTCTGTGACACAGCTATAAACATCTAAATAAATATAACAAAGCAAATCTGATCAGTTCACCACTACTTGGGTATTTCAATTGTCATTTTACCCCTAAATAAAGGATGAGACGAATTTGTAAGAGTCTATCTTTAACAATAGTCTTTGTAGCGCCCCTCAATTTCATTCAACATGTTTCAGCTTCTCCATTTCAAGGAGAGTTCTTTCTTCAATAAAATCTTTCAGTGAAGATCCGGCTTCTCTTTTGAGAAGCACACTAAATTCTTGGACGGTTTGTGAGCATTTTAGATCTCTGTATATCCTGCTTACGCTGTACAACCAGAGGTGAGTCTTTTATGCAGCATTTTTCCTTGCCTCTATAAATAAACATATAAGCAGCATATGCCCGTCACTTACATTAGATGGCAGATCTCCAAATATAGAGCTTCAGATTCACTCACGTCAAACACAGGCAATGTGTTTTCTTTCAGGCCATCTATAAATGTCTACAACAATCATTTTGTACATAAAACAATGAATTCTAGCAAATACCGCCAGGTAGAATTACTCCATATTCACTTCATCTGCTTTACGTTAAAATTGTATGCTAAAATATTGCTGGAAATATGCTAAAAATATTTATTACATTAGTGAGAATCAAATCCAAAAGTAGAACCAATTAATGGACACCTATGATGAAAATCATCTTTTGTAAGCTGTTTGGACAGAACTGTGTGTAGGTATAGTGTGTCCACGGTCATATTGAGGTGATAAAACAAATAAGTCTTTTTTTCTGTTGTTAAAATAGGATCCAAATGCCGCTAAAATTTAAGGCACTGTTGATGGCTTTCTTAAAACAGCGCTGATTCGCCATTGTGTTCACGTGTTCAACAGAAATGACTGTGATTGGCCGAGAAGGTCATCAGTTCACCCTCCGCTGTTTTCCTAGCACAAACACAGACGAGTGATATGCTTGATGACTCGACTGATCTACACAGCTGCTTCGTGCTCCAATGTCCGTGTATCTGTGTTTGCACTGGGTGAAGAGCGATAAACTGATGAGCACTGGTGAATACTATGGTAAATCAGCGCTGTTTATGACATGCTCATCGGCGTTTGAATGTTAGCAGGAAATGGACGGTTTTCAAACTTCAGTACCGGGACAACACTTACAGACGAAATGAGGGTGTGCTACAGAGGACTGCAGTGTTTTAATCGCTCACCTGGTTACATAGGCTGAAGCAGGAAAGCCTCCCCACGGTGTTTAACTAGTGCCATGATCTGAAGCCTAGGAGGACACTTGAGCATATTACTCTTAAAGAGATTTTGATGTTGTTTGATGCTAAATTGCTTTAAATTGAACTTACTGAATGATATTAAAGTGAGGTTTACACCATTTCTGCATTTTGAAATCTCGGCAACAGCTGGAGGTTTATAGTCCACAGCACATTGCTGCAATGTTTACAGTGCTGGTCCTATACTTCCGCGTTTCTTACCACCGCAGCCTCGCTTTGGTTCTGTAAAATGGCAGCTGCATGAAATAATGAGAGCATGTAGCTCTGACAGGCATGTGGGGAAGGTGCGCGGGGAGAACCAGCTCATTTGCATTAAAGGCACAGGTAACAAAAACAGCTACAGTGACCTAAAAGCTGAAATTTCCCCACATTCAAGAAAGTATATTAAATAATCTAAGGGGTATTTTGAGCTGAAACTTTACAGACACATTCTGGAGACACGAAAGACTTCTATTAAATCTTGAAAAAGGGGTACAATAGGTGCCCAATAAAAAAACTAATGTAAAAGAATTTGTGTGCGCCAATGAATTAATGTTATTTTTTTAACACTTTATAATAAGGTTGTATTAGTTAATGTTAGATAATGCATTTACTAACATGAACAAATACTGTAATAAATGTATTGTTCACTGTTTATTCATGTTAGTTAGCATTAGTGAATCAAAATACATTGGTTCATTGTTAGTTTGTTAACTCACGGTGCATGTGAATGTTAATAATGCAATAGTAAATGTTGAACTATGATTAATAAATGCTGTATAAGTATAATTCATTATTAATTCATGTTAGTAAATACATTAACTAACATTATAAATCTTTGTAAAGTATTTTTTCCAAAATAATTAAGTGGATTTAAATATTTAATGCAAATTTAAGTGGATTGAACATAAAACAATTCGGTTGCCCCCCAAAAAAACTCAAGAAGGGTGTTTATCATTTTTTTGAGTGTGATTTCAAAATCATTTCTCTACTGCACTCTCTAAAAAATAAGGTTATTTACCAATTCTTTACACACAGTAACCCTCTTTATTCCAACATACACACAAAAATCTGTAACTGTCAAAAAACAAACCTTGAAAGATACTCCATTATTGATTTTCTAGTGCACAGCAGTCCAGCTTCTTCACAGATTGTCAACACACTTTCAACAGGTACTTGATATCTTTCTTAAAAATGTCTAGAAGTGTTATCTTGGGGGTCATGAAGGACTGGACTTTCAGATATTTTTAAGATGTGTTGCACCTCAAAATACAAAAGTCAAAAGATCGCAACGATGTGCCAGAGTCTCATTAATAAGACGGTGTGTCCTTACAGTATGAGAAGATGTTTCACTTAATTATTGATGACAGCATGCGTTCATTCCCTGTGACAGATGCTTTAAACTGTGAAATCGCATGCAGTAAGCGGGAGACATGTTCATGAATTGAAGGCGAGTGTTTGCTTTTGCTTTGCAGGAGAGAGTTTATGTTTGATGTAATTCACATCTGTATACTGTACTGTGTGTTTGACACAAATGAAATGTTTTCATTCACTTTGATAGAATCAATCACAGAGATTAGATGCAGATTAAGCTTTATCTGTTATTTGAAATGCAACAGTGCAATCATATTTATTTGCAATGCAGAGTACAAATCCAAGCTGTGCGTTTATTTGTGCATCAATAAGAGTGGTCACAAGGAATAATGTACTGTGCAGTGTATAAATGCTGTAGAATATGTCCATTCGGCTGTGTGTAAAAGAGAATTGAGAACTGCAGCAGGTATTTGCAGGACGTGTTGATACTTTTAACTAAATGGCAGCTAAATGAGGCTGTCTGAATCAAAAAATTTTGTTGTTGAGTTGGCTGTTTTCCGCTCTTCTTCCTTCACTTTGCATGATTTTTTTAGGTTGAGATTTAACCAGTGGTGCACAGTAACAAATTACAAATAGTCAAGTTACTGTAACTAAGAGGTATTTCTCAGGAGTTTCAGGGAAAATTGTAGTTTAAAAAAATATGTACAATATATAATTATAATAATAATAATAATAATAATAATAAATCATAAATTAGCAGTTTTCTGTATATTTCTGCTCTGTTTTGATTTTTTTACCATTTATTTATGCTTTTGAACTGTATTATAGTATATTGATCTTTTCTCCAACAACCTTTAACCTTGACAGGGTAATTACAGGAATCCTAAAGGTAATTTCAATACCTAATAATTTTAATTTTTAAGATCTTCTCAGAATATTTTAAGACTTATTGCCACTTTAAGCTCTAATCAGTGTCAAACCTTTAACTTAATAAACAATTCTTAATAAACTGTTGTTATTAAAGAGTTGTAGTTAAATCAATGGAGAAAACCATGCAACAGAACTCAGATAAGCTCGGAAGAAACAAAGCTTGAAGGAATAAAGTAGTAAAGTTTGCTTTCAGCGACAGGTTTCAGCCACTGTTAACTTGTCTTTCTCCAACCAGGAGTACGCAAACTTACATGTTCCCATTTTGCCATCTGTTTCGCTCTATGGTTTCGCTACATGTGGAGAGCGTCGCATATTATGACATCACCTGGACAGAGGAGCTTGGCCGACGTGCCCCAGCCCAAACTGTATGCATGGTTTGAGCACGCCATTGTTAATATTTGTAGGAAAATATATAGATTTATGCTTTTTTTTTTTTTTTAAGAGTCAAACACTTTGGACAATGCTTGAACAAAATTTAATACCTCGTAAAAACGTGATTAAAACTTGATAATACTTTTTAAGGGCCTTAATTTTCTTAATTGATTTATCAACTTTTTAAGACCCTACGAACACCTTGCTTGAAAAGTTTGAAAAAGTTACTTTTATTAACTATTTTAATAGTTTAAAGTAATATACTGTCTAGTTGGTGTTGTATATGTTATGGTACAAAACCCTGCCAGTACTTTTCTTTCTTATATTCTTTCAATAAAAATAACCAGTTCTATTATTTTACAGATTGTCTGAATATTATCTTATCTTTCTATTTATAATTTCTCATAGATTATATCATTCTATTTATTTCAAACTACTAAAATGTCAATAAAAGCCACTTTGGTAAACTACAGTCTAGATTTTTCAACATTAAAAATCGGCAGAGCAGAAATCACGGTCCCATAATGCAATTCACAATTGTACATAAACCTAAAACACGGAAAACATGGAAGCTGTTAATTAACATTTATTTACAGAGCACTTTTACACGAGTACATTTTTAGTACCTACAAATTACCGGTTTGTAAACATTCAGGATGCGTGCGCAGCAAGGTTGCAGAAAAAAACAGAGCGCTAGCATTTACAGCGAGGGAATGACATCCGATGTGGTACAGAGTTTGTTGTTGTCTTAGAAATAAGCTATATTGATTACATATTGTATATATATATTATTTACATAATGCTTTCAGCGTATTATAACAGCTCGTCACCTAGTGATATTCTGCAAAATTAACTTTACAGTGAGCGACGTTCATCTGACAGCTGCAACCCAGTACTGGGAAACCCACACACACACCACACACCCACACACACACTATGGCCAATTTAGTTTATTCAATTCACCTATAGCACATGTCTGGACTGTGGGGAAACCAGAGCACCTGGAGGAAACCCACGCAAACACAAGGAGAACATGCAAACTCCACACAGAAATGCCAACTGACTCAGCCAGGGCTCGAACCAGTGACATTCTTGCTGTGAGGCAACAGTGCTAACCACTGCGCCAAACATAAAAGACAAACATAAAAGTTTCTTGACGTTCACAAATTCTGTATTTTCAACACAATCTCACGACAATTCGTAACTTTTTAATTTAGTGGCTAATTCGTATCAATTCATACGATCTAATTCGTACAATACAGTACGATTTGCTCATCACCCAATGATGGTTGGGTTTAGGGGTGGGGTTGGGTGCAACGCCTCCTTTTTAAAATCGTTACTTTTCGTTCTACTGAACTCGTACGAATTCGCCACTAAACTGACAAAACTTAAAATACTTACGTTTTCTCATGAGATCAGGCTGGTATTTTCTATAGTGTTTCTTACTGTTGGCCTTCATAAACTTCATGAAAGAGACGTTCTGCAACCCTACACTTATGTGTGCGTGTATACCCATCTTCTAAAAATGCTAATTTAATTGACGTGCTGTCACTGATGTGCCATCATGACTACCTTCCAGACAGATAAAGATTCACAACTTCTTTTTTTCTAACCAATTAAACCACATCTCATCTACAGGGTTTAGTAATCTGTCGTCTGGAACAGCATGTTGCCACCCAAACACCTAAAAAGATAGTTAGCAAATTAACATCCCTCAAGCCTGACTGGTCTTATGAATTTATTTTCTCTCCTCCTTCATCAGCTTCAGATCAACCCCTTGTAAACATCCTCTTATTTCACATTGCTTTTTCTTCATGGACAAGACTCCTAATGGTTTATTCACTTGATAACAAAGTCCATTAATGAAAATTGTGCCTCTGGTAGCATGTGGTGAAAAATCATTTTCTCCCTCCTTTGGTGGTGGATTTTAATCTACAGCTCTCGGTATGAATCAAACGCTGTTAGTATTTAAAGTACTCTGTCAAGAGTGTTCTAGGGCTTATATGTCCAGAAAATGACCTATTCTGTGTCTGGAGGTATTATCAACATAATGTTCTGTATATGTTGTTTTTTTTTTCCAAGTAATCTTGGTTCTTCTCATTTATTTGCTTATTTAGAAATTCAATATCAGTCTCATTTATTTTTCTTCACATTTGCACGTCTGCATAATGAATCATCAAAATGTAATCACACATTTCAGCTCGGAAAAATGACGCCCAACCCAAAGCTCCCTTATTTTTCATCCCGATTCATATAAACTCCACTTTGCGCATCTATCACGCATCAATTCCTGAAGACCTGCGTATATTGCAGTTAGCATCGCTCTTTATGTGGACTAGAAACTTTACAAATGGAAGATTTTCCAGACATAGGATAATTACAGGCTATAAGTCCCACATTTTCTGGTATATAGTCAAATAACACATCTCCCTGAGATTTACTAGCAAATATCAGCATGATATGCAAATATGAATAAATAACGTTGAGAAAACACTTTGTCAACTCTCATCCATTCATTCTCTTTTCAGCTTAGTCCCTTTATTAATCTGGGGTCGCCACAGCGGAACTAACCTCCAACTCAAGCATATGTTTATTCACACATACACTACGGACAATTTTTTAATTTACCCAATTCACCTATAGCGGATGTCTTTGGACTTGTGGGGGAAACCCGGAGAAAACGCACGCAAACATAGGGAGAACATGCAAACTTCACACAGAAACGCCAACTGACACAGCCAAGGCTCAAACCAGCGACCTTCTTGCTGTGAGGCGATTGTGCTACCCACTGCGCCACCGTGCTATCTAACTCCCAGACAGTACAGAGATAACTGGTGTATTAATGCATAGAGCAAAATCAACCATTAAACCAGAGCATGTACGGAAACCAGAATAATTTACACTGCAAAGCAACACCCTAGCTAGCAACTAGGGATGCAACAACGAATCGATTAAATTGATAAAAATCGATTATTAAAAGCAATGGCAATGAATTTCATAATCGATTTCTTGTGTCACGTGGCACAAGAACGTTTGATTATTTATATATAAAAAATAATAAAAAACACTTTAGTTCAGCGCGGAGTGGAGTGAACATGGTCTCTTTCGCGCACCGATGCAGAGTTCAGCACCTCAAATATAGGGATGAGAAGGAAGACGGTTCAACAGCAGGGTAAATCACTACAGAATCTTACTTTTGTTCCATTTTTAAGTGAGGAACGTTAAGTCCCTGGTGCTAGTGTTTACTCTTTATAGAGCTTGACAAGCATGTTAACTCAGCAGCAACTGAAAAATTCAAACTGAGCTTTGGCACGTTGGCTGGCACTGAGCCTGAGAAAGACGTGTCGTCATATCAAAATTATGCAACGTTTTAACCACCCAATGCTTACTTTATGTTTTAGACATGTAAATACACACAAGTACTAGTAAAGATTAGATAAGATTAGATTCAACTTTATTGTCATTACACATGTACAAGTACAAGGCAATGAAATGCAGTTTCGGTCTAACCAGCAGTGCAATAGCAGCAAGTGCAGGATACAGGTATAAGTTATAAAGTGCAGTTATAGAAAAATTATGGTAATATTTACAAATGGATGTACTATCAACATTATATACAGGTTGTATTAGCTATGAACAGATTTACAATAAATGAATATATGTACAGGATGCTATTAATAGCAGAAGTGTGCAGATAGATAAACAATTACAAATGTCCATATGCAGTGGGTATGTCCAGTTCAAATAAGTGAATCAGTGCAATGAATATGTGCAAACTTTAAATGTGCAAATGTTAAATAGTGCAGTGATTGTGAGGAGTATAAGTTAGAGGAGTGTGGGGGGTGTATTGGGGGGGTTGGCAAACGAGTCAGTGAGGGGCAGAGTTCAAAAGGGAGACAGCTCTGGGGAAAAAGCTGTTCCTCAGTCTGCTGGTTTTTGTCCGGGGGAGCCTGAAGTGCCTGCCGGAAGGCAGGAGAGAAAACAGTCTGTGAGCAGGGTGAGAGGTGTCCTTAAGAATACTGCGTGCTCGGCGCAGACAGTGTTTCTTCTGGATGTCCTCAATGGCTGGCAGTGTGATCCCTGTGATGCGTTGGGCAGTTTTCACCAACCACTGCAGTGCCTTACGCTCAGCAACAGAGCAGCTTCCATACCAGACTATGACGCAGTTGGTCAGGATGCTTTCTATTGTGCAGCGGTAGAAGTTCACCAGGACGGCTGATGAAAGCTGGTTCTTCTTAAGTTGCCTCAAGAAGAATAGGCGCTGATGAGTCTTCTTGACCAGACACAAGAAAGTCTATGGAAGTCTAACAATCCATTCAAATGTAATTTGCCGATGTGTATTAGTCGTATCAGATACAAGCAGTGAAAGTAAAAATAAAGTTCAATCTATTCTTCTCCCAACTGGCCAGCACTTGCTTGCATGCATTTTGGGAGTAACTGGTGAATTTACGTGCTGAATCCTGTGTTTTCTGCTTTTATGAAGGCAAACGCGTGGCCGCAAGTCAACATGGTGATGCCATCTCACATTATAGATCACAATCAAGATCATTTATACATCTTTTAAACAACAAAAACACTCACTTACACATTTTTGTGAATAGGAATATCAGGTAGTTGATGACATGAAGAGCAAGCGTTTGAATATCTTGTATTAAAACGGAAAATAAAATGGACACATCTGTCATACAGCTGTCTTGTGTCATGAAACAAAACTGACGTGGCGCTAAGGAAACATTAAAGGTGAACGTTCTAAAATGGCCGCCTAAAAAACTAGCTTCCAGCTCCAGGCAGAATTTTTTTTAAACTCACCAGTGAAAGGGTTAACAGAAGTTAAGCAGCGGTGGTATAGTTACTTTGCATTGCAAGACTAAAGACAAGTTTTTATTCACTTGACTTTTTTGGATCATTCATTTTTCAATCTGTTGTCATGTATAGCTACATTGTAAAAAAGCTTTTCTAAGTAATTCATCTCGTTTCCAGTCTAAATATGCAAAAAAAATCTTAAATCAAGATTACTAGACAAGAAAAATGGCATAAGAAAATTAAGTGATGCTTTAAACTTCCGTTTGAGATAAGATCAAGTCCCCATAATGCCATTTAAAAGCACAAATAAATGAAAATAAAGCAAAAAAAACATGATGATTCACACAATACAGAAAACTGCCATTTATGGAATTTTTTTCTTAGTGCATCTTAAAATGCTATCTCTCTTTGTTTCTGAGACAAAGCCATTTTTAGCAACAGATTTTTTGCAAATCTGTCAAGGAAACCAAGCTAATGTGGAAACATGATGGTGTAAAAGAAGGTTTGTCACAGTGGAAAAACATCAAGACAGGTGAGAAGGCACATGGAGAGGAAACCTTCCTGGCGCCTGCCATTCATGGCCCAGGGCATTAAACCGTCTGCCCAACAAGCTGGAAATGTGCTGGACGCTGCAAAAGGGGATCAGGTTGCAGAGGAAAGATGGAAGATTTGCAGGAACACATGGAGAGAAGGCTGGAAGTTTGCGAAGACAGAAAGAGCACATTCTGTAAAAATTGCTGGGTCCCACACAATTTGTCCATGTTGTCCCAACATAAATCAATTAAGTTAAAGTAATCTTTTTTATTTATTTAACATAAAACAAGGGTGGCACGGTGGCTCAGTGGTTAGCACCGTCACCCCACAGCAAGGTCACTTGTTCGAATCCAGTTTGCATTTGTGTGTGAAGTTTGCATGTTCTCCCGTGTTCACGTGGGTGCTCTAGTTTCCTCCACAGTCCAAAGACATGCGCTATAAGAAAATTGGGTAAACAAAGTTGGCTGTAGTGTATGAGTGTGTGTGAATGTGAGGTCCCAACATCATTTTAGAATGAAAACGATCCATGTCCACACTGGGGTTTCATCTAGCGTTTCTGAAAAGATCTCCATCTACACTTCACCTCTGAAAATGCACAACACATGACCACACACACACACGTGCTGCAGCGTATGTGGACATCTGAGCTCCAGGCAGTCAGTGGGTGCTTTGAGCACAAAACCCCAGGTGAGGGCAGCGCATGTCAGACAGTTTATCAAGGACATACTGCTGGATTTCATCTCACTATAGTTGTTAAACGTGATAATTAATTATTCTCTAACTCTTTGGTCTCTTGAATCTATTACTTGTTCTCAGGTAACGTGTTTTGGCTGAGCGCAAAGATACATCAATATATTTATGTAACCACGTACACTGATTCTGCACATTTGACTGATTGCTTACCTTTATTTCCTATATTGTATAAACTTATTGTATGTTATACTTTCATAATGGTCATTATTGATTATTAGAATTGATATTCAGCAAAAGAGAGGGTATATTTCATAATTTTTCCATTTATTTATTTATTTTTTTCAATGAAAATGAAAGGAGGCAGTAATGTTTTAGGCTCCATTTTGTTATAAATATGCATACAGTGAAGATGACGGTCATAAATAAGTAGCTACACAATGCCTCAACATTTTTGGTGTCTGTTAAGTTTACACTGTTCCCTTTGAAGATTTACCCGACGCGTCCTCTGGAGTTTGTTTTCCATATCAAACTTGCAAAGTCTGAACTTAAAAGGAGAGGATGCAAGACGGAACTTTGTGTATTTAATATTGAGAAACAGCCGCAATGGGATAGGCAGATGTCTGCAGCTACGCCTCCGTTTTTACATGTCTCTTTTTCCCCCTATCCACACATAGCGTTTTAAATTGAAAACGGACTCTCCAGCATTTACAAAATGCTGCATTTCCAAGCTTTGAAAACTCTGGTAGTGTGGATGGACCGTAGCAAAACTTAGCCTGAGGGTGTATGGGTGTTTTCCTATACTGGGTTGTGGCTGGAAGGGTATCCGCTGCATAAAATATATGCAGGAATAGTTGTCGGTTCATTCCGCTGTGGTGACCTCTCATAAATAAGGGACAAATCTGAAGGAAAATGAATGAATGAATGAATGAATGAATGAATGAATGAACGAAAAAAACAATCAAGTTGTCCAAAAACCTTAAGGATTGTGTAATTTCAACTCATTTTAAGTAAGTAGTTCAAACAAGCAGCTAAAGTCATTTTTTGAGTGTATTAGATCAGAGATTAGACTGAGCGAACTGCATGCCGAACTCATTTCTTTCAGTACCACGACCTTTTTCTCCTCTCATGTTCTGGCCTTCCTCCTCTCATATGTGTGTGGACAGAATGAAGATGTTTGGCCCTTCAGAAAGCAGACAGGGTTAGTCCTCGGGTCACATACAGTGATCATGGCTGTCTGAGGGAAACGAAGGCAGGCTCCCAGCTTAACTCCACAACATTTTGCCTTGCTTTCATTTCAAGAGGGCTTTTGTTGAGCCTGGCAACTCAAACAATATTTGTCAGGTATAATAACACTCCCCTCAGGTTATTCTCTCTTTTTTTATTGTGGAGACATACTAATAACTCAATTAGGACTGCATAACATTAGGCTTGTGTTTTGCATCTGTGTCATTCCTATAGTGCTTTGTGTGTTTCTTTTTACTGTTTTAATAATATAAAATACTAACTTGTTTTTTTAAGACTAAAAATTGCAGGTATTACTTTATCAACAATCCATCTGGGGAATGTAGTTTTTTAACCCAGGGATAATCGTTTTGAGGCAACACTCTTCAGGTATCATTAACTAATAATGACTTATTAATACATCATTCCTTATTGCTAATTAATGATTGCGCGTAATAATTAATGACTTGAAATTATAAATTTATAAGTGCAGAATTAACAACAAAAAAAGTATACATGCTGTGGAAATATTCTTCTTAATTAAAATTTGAACAAACCTTTGTTCTTTTTTAGCCATTTTCCCAATAGCCTTATAACAGAAAAAAGATAAATAAAATAATACTTAATTGAAATATAATGTTTATCTATTTTTATTATTAAAACTAAATAAGACTACAAAACATGTCATTCGGTATATGAAATAATAATAATATAATAAAATAATATAATATAATAATTATTATTATTATTATTATTATCATTATTATTATTAAAGTTTTTTATTTATTATTATTGTTATTAAAGACTACAATAAGAATGCAACAGTCATTCAGTTACATAAAATAATATAATTATTATTAAATAATAATACCTATTATTTTTTTTACTATTATTATTATTTTGTTGTTCTTGTTGTTGTTATTTATTATTATTTTTATTATTATTGTTGTTGTTTTATTATTATTATTATTATTATTATTATTATTATTATTATTGATTATAAACTACAAGACTACTAAGCTGACTACAAACATGTCTTTTAGTTATATAAACTAACAATAATAATAACAATAATAATAATAATCATCATCATCATCATCAAATTCATATAGAAGAGTGACATCAATAATATTAATAATAAATAATATAAATAATAATAATAATAATAATAATAATAATGTATTATTATTATTAGAATTTGAAATGTATTATTATTAAAGACTACAATAAGACTAAGTTGACGGCAAAACGTGTCATTCAGTTATATAAAATAATAATAATAATAATAATACTTAATTATTATTATTATTATTCATCATCATCATCATCATCATCATCATCATATCATAATAATACTACTAAGTTGACGGCAAAACATGTCATTCAGTTATATAAAATAATAATAATAATAATAATAATAATATATAATAATAATAAGTATTATTATTATTATTCATCATCATCATAATAATACTACTAAGCTGATGACAAAACATGTCATTCAGTTTTATAAAATATTTATATTACTACTACTACTACTACTACTACTACTACTAATAATAATAATAATAATAATAATAATAATATAGTAATAATAATAATAATTATTATTATATAATAATAATAATTATTATTATTATTATTATTATTATTATTATATTAATAAAAATAAAGTTATTATTATTTAATATAAAATTATAACTATAATACGACAAAGTTGATGACAAAACATTTAGTTACATAAAACAATAACAATAATCATCATCATAAATATATAGCAGAATGCCATGAATTATTATTTTTTATTTATTTATTTATTTATTTATTTATTTATTTATTTATCACTGTATATCGATATAAATGACACACGTCATGATCCTGACATTCACTTTGTCTGTGGTGCAGTGAGCATCCATTTAGCTTTATTAGAACAGGGATTGACAGACCGTTCTGCGCTCTCATTTGTCAGCACTAAGCCTGAAATGATCCATCATTTCTAACTGACATTTTCCAATTTCAGTTTAATATAACCAAGAAGTTATTTCTTTTTCATTTTCAGAATGATGAATTTGAAGATAATCAAATATATGTAGCACAAACGGTTTGTTCGAGTAATGAGCAAAGCTGAAGAATCTCATTCAAATATAAAAGTGAGAATAACAGTTGTGTTAAATTGATCCAGTTAACACTCAAGCTAAAGCAATGCGCAATCTACAGTATTTATATGAAAACATTCCTCAAGACTAACATTTAGAAACACTAGAATCCACAATAATGGATAGACCTTGTATGAGGATTTGATTTATGTAGCATAATATCACAGAGCTTATAGGCCTCTATATTTCTAATAGATTTAGAAATCATACATTTACATTATATGAATAACGGTTATTTTTGTGATTAAAGTGCAGTGGGTAATCCTGCAGTAAAGCGTGCGCATACACACACAAATCTGATTGTAACAAAGTTTGATGTATCACTTTGTAGGATTTATAACAGCAAAGCTCTTGTCCTGCTAACAATCTTCAACATCTCTTAATGTTTCAGAATTAGCTTAAAAGATTAAATGGTCTTCAGTAGCTGCTTGAATGAATTAAACAACATTGGTGTCTACGTTAAGAATGTAATCAGGTCAAATGTATTTTTGACTACCCCTCAATGTTTTCATAATGATTCAGACCTCTTTGACACTTGAGGCTTGTGCCATGAAGCCAGACTAGATAGTTAAGTTTCAGCTTAGTTTGCACCAATTCTGGGTTTTAGGTACCATGAAGGTAGCTCAGCTCAAGGAGTGATTAAAGTCAAGTAGCCTTCATGTTACCTAGATTGGTGCAAACTAAACAAACTTAACTGGCCAACCACATAATCCACCTTCATGGTACAGGCCCCAGGATTTTTAGAACAAAACTCCTATTAGGGTGTTTTCACACTTGGTTCAATTTCCTGGACCTTACCAAAGTTCGATTGTCCCCCTTGCCACTTTCTCGGTGGGTTTGCGTGCACACTGTCGTTTTTTCTTCTGAACCCCTGTATCCTTTCGTCATCAAGCTGCTGTTTTGTGTACGGCTGTTGCTAGGTGACAAACACGAAAGCAAAGCGCCAAAATGAAAAAATGTCTGCACTCCGCACATCGCGGTCTTTCTTTTTTACTGAATCTTTTGGTTTTGGACATACAAGAATCGACTTGTGTCCAACTGCTGCAAAAAACATTGCAAACATTCAGAACATCACGTGATGTCTGCAGAAGCTGTTTTTGCAAGAGACAAGCAGACATCATCACTGTGCTTTCCCTGGCTCAGTCCTGCTTGTCACCAAGGTACAGTACGTGATACATAGACACACCACACATGAATGAACGTTATGAAAAGGATAGTTTGTTGTACTATTGGTGGTTCACTTCCGTTATTTGGTACGATTGTTTTTATACCAAAAGTGAACCGGACCAGAGTTCGAGTGAACCGTACCCCAGACCACCTCTTTCAGGTGGACTCGGATACGGTTCGTGGGTGCGCACCAGAGTTCAGAAGACATGTTCACACTAGCTAAACGTACCGTACTCTGACATCAAATAACTCTGGTGTGGACCAGAAGTGCTAGTGTGAAAGCACCCTTAATGTCAGGTGTAAACAGAGCCTAAAGTCTGTGTTATCTGGAAGTTGCTGAGACTTTTACTTCAGTAAGTTGATGTACTTCCACTTATTGAGTAGCCATATCTTTAAATATGAAAATGGTCGGCATAATAGCCCAGTAGTTAGTGCGCTGACATATGTTGAGTTCGAATCCTGGCTTGTGGACCTTCCTGATCCTACCCTCCTCTCTCTCCCACTTCACGTCCTGTCAACTTACTGTCCCGTCAAATAAAGGCAAAAATAAATCTTTAAAATCTATATCTAATATCTATATATATATTATATATATATGAAAATGTATTTAACCACAGTATTTTATATAGTTTCTTTGCTCGCCTGCTGGTCCTGACAGCGCTTGAATTAAATGTTTTTTTACCTCGTTTTAAGCTTGAATAACCAAAGGATTGCTTACATCTGTTTAACTGACTGTATTCATTTATTCATTCATTTTCAACCGCTTTTCCGGGGCTGGGTCACGGAGACAGCAGTCTTCAGACCTCCCTCTCTCAAGACACTTCCTCCAGCTCCTCCGAATTGGAACGTTCCCGGGCCAGCCGAGAGACATAATCCCTCCAGCATGTCCTGGGTCTTCCAGAGGCCCCCTCCCAGTGGGGTATTCCGGGAACACCTGCCGAAACCCTGAAACAGATGCCCGAGCCACCTCAGCTGACTTCTCTCGATGTGGAAGAGCAGCAGCTCTACCCTGAGCTCCTCCCGGGTGACAGAGCTCCTCATCCTATCTTTAAGGATGCGCCTGCCACCCTGCAAAGAAAACCCATTTCAGCCACTTGCATCAGAGATCTTGTCCTTGCAGTTATGATCCAAAGCTCATGACCATAGGTGAGAGTAGGAACGTAGATTGACCAGTAAATCGAGAGCGTCGCCTTTTGGCTCAGCTCCTTTTTACCACAATGGAACGAGACACTGACCGCATTACTGCTGCCGCTGCACCAATCCGCATCTCACATTCCATCTTTCCCTCACTCGTGAACAAAACCCCAAGATACTTGAACTCCTCCACCTGGGGTAAGGACTGTCTTCCAACCTGGAGATGGCAAACCACCTTTTTTCTGTGGAGAACCATGGCCTCGGACTTTGAGGTGCTGATTCTCATTCAAGCCGCGTCACACTCGGCAACAAACTGTCCCAGTGCATGCTGTTTGATGAAGCCAACAGAACAACATCGTCTGCGAATAACAAATGAAATCCTGTGGTCGTCAAACCAGATTATATTTGAATTACATTACAACATCGATGCTGTAAAAGGAACTGTATGAAATGGAAAATAGTCACAAACCTTTCACCGGAAGTTTGTCGGTGGGTGAAGAAACACTAGCTGTGCCTATACCCTATTGTTCACCTAAAATATAGCAATGTGCACTGGCAAAATAGGCATCATACATTTGGTTTAACACAGACTTTACAGCCACACTTAACAACAACTAAAGTTTAACTTAAGTTAAGCTTCTCTGTAGTTCAGCAAGGTGCAGCTATTTTTAGATAAAAGTACTGTGCTTTCCTTTCAGCATTATTTTACCACTGTTCTCTGACTTCCTTGCAGGTTCCCTTCTTTTTCTCTGACAGTTCAAAGCAAAGGCTTATTTTCTTTATAAATAAAAAAGGCAAGAAGAGTTTCTCAGCAATTTGATTTGAACATTGTGCCTCTAACAACTATTTAAATGCATCCAAAATCCTGCAAAGCAGCGGGTCTCTTTCTTTCTTCCTTCCTTCCTTCCTTTCCTCCTCTCTCCAGCATGGGCATATAGTTTGCCAGGTCACACTCTGATCTAAACCATCAGAATCACTGTGGGAGATCTGGCAACCCTCATTCAGCAGACAAAACAAAACCCGGTCCACAGAGCGCTTCAAGAGCAGTCCATTATATTTCAGCACACCCAATTGATGTTTTGGGGAATTCGAATGAACCCACCAGCACGGACAACATCCAGCAGATATGGTGTTATATTTTTCCCTTTATAGACAAACGCTGGCTAATGAAGGCCGCTGAGAAGACGCTGATAAAAATCAGATGAGAGTGGAGAAAGAAAATGGCTGCCCGCCAAATGTGGACATGCTGTTGGTGAACCGAGACAGCAGGTGACTGGCCAAAAAAACACACTTTCTGATAGTTCTGGCACTACTGGATGTTATAGGAGTTTTGTGTGAGTCAAAGGCATCCAGTTCCCTCAGCCTTCACAATATGGTCTCCTAATGTGTGCATAGTGTTTTGGGGATGGTAATGAAAAGGAGTTGACTTTTACGGTGATGCTCTATAAAACCGCTTTGCCAAATAACCAAACCAACAGAGACGGATATTCCTTTATCTCTCCTCAACGTTAAGGATGTTTGATCATATACCTACTAGCCGTGACATTTGCAAGTGGCTGTTAGAAGATTCACTCCAGAGTTTAAACAAAAGGGACGCTAAATCTGCATACAAGTCAAATACTTTCTTGTGAATAACTTAGCCAGGAGCCGAGACCACGGGGTTCTCAAATGTGCCTTTGAAAAAAATCACATTTCCACTCTGTAAATGTCAAAACCAGTCTGTTAAAGGACAAGGGCTAAGTATATGATCTTGAGGGTCAATCTTAACCACTTGTGCAGCTGAAAAGGTTGAATGACATTCGCTTTGACTGAAAGCAGATGCAATCAATGCAGATTTCATGTGAAATTGTGCTGAAACGGCTTAATCTGTGCCTGAAGAAAGAGAGGCTGATGGGAAAATAGGTGTGTGGACATGTGTCTTACATTATACACCATTGAATGTTCTCGCACAAAAAAAAAAACATTCCAGGCTCTGTTAAAGTTTACTTTCAATGCCAAAACCACATACATTTTATTTTAATTTTTAATATTTCCCTTCTGTCTGACTGCATCTGTTTTTAAGGATAATTTGTTTACAGATTTTGTTTTTAATAGGAATACAGTCTGACTCAATAAAACACACTATTAAAATTCTAATTAAAAACATCAAATAAACGCAATGAATGTTAATAAAAGTACGTGAAAATTGACTATGTTGTGATTACAGTAATAAAATATGTAATTACATATTTTTCTTTAAACCCAGACCAATCCAAACCTTAATTATATTAAACTGCATTTACTAGTATACTTAGGAAATATGAAAGACTGTATTACATTTTTTTTTCACATGTTTTTTTGTTATCCTCACACGTAAGTGCTAGGTTTGGGTGGATAGGCGATGCCATCGTCAAACACCGATGGCCGAAGACATCACAATGCTAAGCTGGCATTGCGATCCTCTGCCCCCATCGCAGCACCAACCTGCTGGCAAAAAATACACACTTAGGCCCCGTTTACACTAATATGTCTTAGTTTTAAAATGGTATTTTAGAGTGAAAACGATCCACGTCACAGATGAATTTCATCTAACATTTCTGAAAAGATCTCAGTCCACACTCTCAAGCTGAAAACGCTCATCCACATTTAATTAATCTTGTCTATATCTAACGTCTCTTCGGTCTTTTGAATCTATCAGGTAACATGTTACAGCGTCAGTACACTGCTTCGGTCTTTCACTTTCACGCTTCTACTCTTACACCTCAGATACTGTTGGTTGGTTGCTGTTGGTTGTGCACCTTTTTTTCCAAACCAAGTTGTCGCCATTATAATGACACAGATCACTCTGCCTGTTCATGCCAGAGTCCCACGGAAAAAGTGACTGACAGGTGGTAATTTGTGTGTAACTTTTCTTTATTGATTTATGATTTGGTTATGGGTAAACAAAGACCATGCAGGTCAGGTAGTTGAAACGGTAGGCTACGAATTAGAGTTGGATATCGTTAGGGGTTATTTCGATACCGATGCTAAATCGATACTTTTAAAACGATACCGGTGCCAAAACAGTGCCTAAACAGATACTTTTGAGTCACAAAATTATAGTGGATGACTCTAGAAAAATCTTTCATTTTGACAAAATCTTTTACTAAATAATTTTAATAGAACAATATAATTTAAGTTTAAAGTAAACAATTCATATTTTATATATTTGAATTACAATATATTTCCTTTGATCATTTGTTGGTTAATTTAAGATTTGCATTATGAAATTATGCTGCCCCCGGGCAGGGGCCACTTGTAAGTTAGGGGGGCACATTTTAACATGCATCACAAATACTTAAATTATTCGAAGTAATTTTTTCATGCATTACAGTCTCATAAGCAAGCTAATTAAATAAGTTAAACTCAAAATTTGTGGATTATAAATTCATGTAATAGATGAATTTGATGAATGTTAGAGTCATATGCAAATGAATAATTCATTGGGATAGATGGAGGAATCCAGGGTGAATTGAACTGTGTTGTTCACCAAACCTCAATCAATTTACCCGAGACAGAATCAGCATCACCACAGCCCACCACTGTACAGAATCAGGAGAACAAACCATACAGCACAACCAATGTAACCCAATTCCCAAAGGACTTCATCTTTGAGACAGTTCTTTACAGTGAATCAAAACAACACAGCTACTACAGTCCGATTCCAGAACAAATGATCCTTATAAAATGGGATATATTATATTGTTTAGCAAATCTAAAACATACTCCCTCAAGAGACCATTAAAATGTTATTATTTTGTTTTTAGATGTTCAAGGCTAATGAGTAAACATTTTTATACATGTTTTCTATTGCAGCTGCTCTATTGTATGTCTGTTGGAAAGCTCTGATTTAATTTTAGTTTCTACAAAGCCCTCCTTCCTAAACTTGCAGAAAGCTCTGATTAGTTAGTTGAATATAGCAAGCTGTGATTGGCCAAACACCTCCAAGCACGTGTCTGGATAATCACCAGTCTCCAGCCCAGCCCATCACCAGCCCAGTTATGGCTTCAAACATGACAGCAAACACACAAAATACAGTTAATGATGACATAATTTTTTTTTTAATATAGTATTAGTTTGAGCCTTCCAACAATGCAGATCATCAAGCAATCAGAATGAGAAAGCACAGCTTGAGCAAAACAAGTTTATTTTGTAACTCACAGTAGCTCCACGACATGACAAAAATACCACAATTCAGGAAAAACTCAGATTCTTTATTTATACATGCCTTTGGGGCATTTTAATAATATTTCAAACTGTGACATGGATGTTTGCAGAAGTAATATCTGTACTGTTGGATCAGTGTGTTTTAAGCAGGTCTGGAGCTTTGCTCTGTCAGGTTTTTTTTTTTTTTTGCTATTGTGAAAGACCTCTGAGCTTTGCAATTTTGGATATCTTGCACAAATATATGTATATTATGCACTACATAAAAAGCAAAACGCATTACAAAGCATTATATGGCTTCTTTAAAGACATAGTTCACCTAAAATGAAAACTCTCAATTTATTCTCCCTCATGTTGTTTTAAATATTATGCATTTCTTTCTTCTGTTTAACACCATGCAAGACAGTTTGAGGAATGCTGGTTGCTGGCACCAATCAACTTCCATAGTAGGGAGAAAAAAACTTTAGAAGTCAATGGGTGTCTTTTGTGTACTTGGGACGGACGGACGGACGGACAGACCAGGACATCGGGATGGATTAACTGGAATAGATGGAAGTATAAAATATTTGGGATGGATGGACGGATGATTGGATGGATGGATGGAACAAGCATTGGGATGGTTTAACTGGAATAGATGGAAGTATGAAATAATTTGGGATGGATGGATGAATCAGGAAGCATTGGGATGGATTAACTGGAATAGATGGAAGTATTAAATAATTTCAGATGGATTGATGTATAACATATTTGATGGATCATGAAACATGGGATGGTTTAACTGGAATAGATGGAGGTATGAAATAATTTGGGATGGATGAATTGGATGGAATAGGAAGCGTTGGGATGGATTTACTAAAATAGATTGTCGTATGAAATAAATTGGAATGGATGGATGGATGTATGGATGGATGGGTAGATGGGTGGATGGATTGGATGGATAGATAGATGGATTGGATACATGGATTGGATTGATTGGATATAACAAAGCGTTGGGATGGATTAACTGGAATGGATGGAAGTATGAAATAATTTATGGATGAATGGATGGATGGGTGGATGGGTAGATGTGGATGGATAGATAGATGGATTGGATACATGGATTGGATTGATTGGATAGAACAAAGCGTTGGGATGGATTAACTGAAATAGATGGAAGTATGAAATAATTTATGGATGAATGGATGGATGGGTGGATGGGTAGATGGGTGGATGGATGGATGGATAGATAGATGGATTGGATACATGGATTGGATTGATTGGATAGAACAAAGCGTTGGGATGGATTAACTGAAATAGATGGAAATATGAAATAATTTATGGATGAATGGATGAATGGATAGATGGGTGGATGGGTGGATGGATGGATGGATGGATGTAGATGGATTGATACATGGATTGATTGATTGGATAGAACAAAGCGTTGGGATGGATTAACTGGAATAGATGGAAGTATGAAATAATTTGGGAGGATGGATGGATGATGACTGATTGGGTGGAAAATGAAGCATTGGAATGGATTAACTGGAATAGATGGAAGAATGAAATAATTTGGTGGATGGATGGAACATGAAGCATTGGGATGGATTAACTGGAATAGATGGAAGTATGAAAATTTGTAATGAATGGATTGGATGGAAGGATTGGATTGTGGATGAAACAAAGCATTGGGATGGATTAACTGGAATAGATGGAAGTATGAAACAATTTGGGGTGGATGGATAGATGGAAAATAATAGCTATTCTGAATTTTTCCGAAACAATGGTCTACTCAGCTAATAGTAAGGAAAAAGACAACACATCTAAAGCATGGGAGTTTTTGCATGTCGATTTAGCGCTTCATAAGATATTAGAGATGTCATCATTGAATTCCAATTAGTCTAACACTCCCTTGATGTCTCTCCTCTTTTTAACTTCTCTCTCTGTTCACAGCTGGAGACCAAGACAAAACCATATCAAATGGTTAGTCTCACTTTCAATTACAAAAACATCATCAAGGGACTGTATTGGAACTGTGCCCATGAACGAAACAATGGTGAAATGTTTGATTGTCTTATCTGTGGACTCTCAGTGAATTTTGAGACGCTGTGCAATAGGTGTTTACATGTGTAGGTCAACTATTATGAGCATACAAACATATTTCGGAATGTGAATCACATGAAAAGGATTTCAAATAGCTTTCCTCAACTAACTGATAGTCATCAAATCGTGTTCGTCATTGCTATACTGTGAACAAAAGAAAGATGGGTTAGAACAATGGATATCAAACAAACAATTAAGGAATAAATTACACTGACAAAGAGGTGCAATTTTCTGAATATTCAAAGCAGAGCTATCTGTTTCTCTGTGTGACATGAAGTGCTCACGGCCAAGCTCTGACAATGGTGATATTACAATTCTATTGTGGCTGTTTCAGAAAATTGCCAGATTTGCCCTTCACCTTGTTCCCTGACTGACTTTTTTTCCCGTTGATCTGCAGAATAACATCTTTGAGGCAGAATGAAAAAAAGTGCATCTAAAATCACCGCACACCTGTGGTGCTGCAAATCATTTTCTTTAATATGCTAATGAGTCTGTGACGCGGTGGTGGAGTGGGTAAGCACATTCGCCTCACAGCAAGAAACTCACTGGATCGAGCCTCAGCTGGGTCAGTTGGCATTTCTGTGTGGAGTTTCCATGTTCTCCCCGTGTTCGCTTGGGTTTCCTCCTGTAGGATTGGGTTTTAAAACCACAGCGGTTCGAACTGTAGTTCTGCCGAATGGGCAGTATTAATAGCTATAAATGTGGGAGAGCGTTGATATTATGTGATTGTATTGTATTGCAATATGGAACAGTTAAGTGTTGATGTTAAATCAAAAGTAATTCACAAATACTTGAAAATGAGATGATTTAATGACAATAATTCTCTATGATTACAACTGAATTAATTACAAAATAATTGTATAAAATGATCAAATATGAAATGATAAAAGCATATGATATAAATTGTACCCAGCTTACATGTAAAATTAAAGTTACCAGAGGTAGAAGGAGAGACACAGGAGGAGAGCAGGCCCAGAAGTTAGCCTGGTTGCAGTAGAGTCAGAGAAGATAGACTCCAGAGAAGGAGAGGAGAAAAGCAGACCAGAAAAAGACAGGTCAGGAAAAGAAAGAGACAGAGCAGCGTTTTACCACCTATTTTGTATCTTTCTTGACCATGTGACTAAAGCCCAAATGCTGAGACATTCAAACTGACCAATCAACATGTGACCACATCGTAAACCCCCAAAGTCCACATACCAGTCCCTGATCTTATCAGTATCTGCATTTGAGTCAGTATGGACCTTCTTGAGTCAAAAATACATGTTTTGTCATGTGAACAAATGCATATAATAATTTAGCCTCTTACACTCCACAGTCCAAAGACATGTGGTATAGGTGAATTGGGTGTGCTAAAATTGACCGTAGTGTATGAGTGTGTAAATGTGTGTATGGATGTTTCCGAGTGATGGGTTGCAGCTGGAAGGGCATCCGCTCCGTAAAAAAAATATTCTGGGTAAGTTGGCGGTTCGTTCCGCTGTGGCGACCCCAGATTAATAAAGGGACTAAGCCGAATGCTAATCAGTCTGCAGAGAAATTGTCATTTATAAGGGTTTTATAAAGCATTCACTTTAGATTAGGTCACGAAACTGCAAGTTGAGTTAATAATAAAGCATCTATTAACATACAAAGTAACAATTATTATATGGCTGAATAAAATACATAAGTGTTTATTTGAATAGTGTATTAATTATTTACTTACACATTCTGAATGATCTTAAAAAAGCACCAACTATTCTTAAATAATTGGTTTGTCAAGAGTTTACACTTAGCTAATGACTAAAAGTAAAGCTTGTTTGGCATGCTGTCCCAGGAGAGAGCCCTAAGCTTATAAGACTCAAGCCTTGGGCTCCCTTCCATTTGCAGGGTGAACGGGGAGTTTGAGCTTAGGTAGATCTTGATGAACTGTCCTGTGTAAATATTGATAAAGTCATATTATAGGGATGCTACACTGCTTACTAAGGCCCAATCCCAATTCTACCCCTTAGCCCTTACCCCTACCCCTCATTTTGCGCGTTCACGTGGAGGGTAGGGGTGTCCCAATTCTCTATAGCTTGAAGGTGCAAGGCTAAGGGGAAGGGGTAAATACCCCTTCGAATAAGGATTTTTCAGGACCACACTCAAAACCACTGGGAAAGAAAATTTCCCATTTTCTGCACCCGGAAGTAAGGAGACCCACAAAAGGTATTTTTTGTCATTATTACGATTTTTTACAACAAACAAACATATGTTTTAAGATATTCATAACCGCGTTCGTGTTTTACCGTCATGCTTTTATAAAAAAAACCCGCTAAATTTCGCTCTCTATAATCCCTAATAATAACTCCTGTTTAGCAGTCCTACAACATTCTGACACTCTATGACACTCAAATACCCTGTCAGAAAAGTTTTTTGTGTGTTTACACAGATTAATATGGCAACAGTGTAAATGCACAGTACTATATGATCTTATTGCCACATTAGATCATTATGATGACATGATTTATGCCTTCAGTGATTTCCTCAAGATAAATACCAAAAAATAACAACTGAATAACTACAGCAGTCGCCATCGTCTGGACTCATATGAAGCAAGAGATCGTGATGACATATGATGACATGTGCAGATGTTGTAGTGCTGTCCCAATTCTTAGGAGTAAATTTTGAAGCCCTTCCCCTTCACACTCGTTTTTAAGGGCCAAGGGGAAGGGGTACAAAAATAGAATTGGGCCCAAGAGCTTGTCTATAGTGCCAATTTGCTATGGTCAAATTACAATATCGCGTGGGGAGGAAACCGGGGAACCTGGGGGAAAACCCTCGCAAGCACAGGGAGAACATGTAAACTCCCCACAGAAATGTCGACTGTTTCAGTAAGGACTTTTAAGCAGTGACATTCTTGCTGTGAGTGCTAATCACTGGGCCACCGTGTTGTCCAACCTAGAAAAGAAGGGAGGAGTAAGGGTGGGAGGGAGGATACTTCAAGGCGAAGATAACTGAGGTAAGAAACTCTGGTTATTTATAGTAAGTGCGTCCCAAATCGCATACTTATGCACTATTGTACACCATTTTGTAGTATAAATAGTGTTCACATTCACACTGAAAACTCTAAAAATAATAAGTGCACTTTAATTACCCGGATGATGTACTTATTCAACCGGTAAAAATAAGTGTGGAATAATGGACTTTAGAGGTCTGCATTCCTGCGACTGTACTGCAGGAGCCACGGGACCCGACTTCCCGGCACGGGAATAAATTTCCGAATAAAATGCGGCAGCGATCTGTATATGATACATTCATATACTACGCTGTTGAGTGTGTAAGTGTGCCATTTGGGACGCAGCTCCTGAGTCAGGAATCATCACATTGGTGAATCATGTGTTAGCTAATGAGGGACCAGCTGTGGTCAATCATAAGCATGTGCTCCGATCAAAATTAGTTTATAAATAAACTTCACATAAATAATGCAATACTTAATTTAGTAATGAAAACACAATCATTAAAAGTCCCCAAGAAATTAAAACTAACCATAGGCTTTTGTTAGCTCACATTGCTAGTTTTGTGGTGAACAATTCTTCAAGAGTTCACACTTAGCTGATGATTGATAATAAAGTGTGTTTGGCATGCTGTCCCTGGAGAGTGCCCTGAGCTCAGAATATCCTTAAGCCCGGGGCTCCCTCCTGTTTGAAGGGCGAGAGGAGAGTTTGGAGCACAGGTAGGTCTCGAGAACTCCCCTACTTGTGAACTGCTAAGATATATCTGACTAAGAGTTGCCTTAGGATGTTATTTTTAAGTAGTCAGTTTACTTTTGGTGTATGTCTTTGGATAGGGAGGAAACAGGAGAACGTGGGGAAAACCCGCAAACTCCGCACAGAAACGCCGACCGGCTTGGAGAGGGCCGAACCAGCGGCGTTCTTGCTGTGAGGCAACAGTGCTACCCACTGGACCACCGTGCCGCCCTATCAGAGAACGGGAGGAGTAGGGGTGGAAGGAGGGATTCTTCTAGATGAAGATGACTGGATTGAAAGCTCTGGTAATTTATAGTGTGTTAGTATTCGTCTGATTGGTGCAAATATAAAGAGCTAATGCGGTCTCAGCTGTGTTTAATCATAAGCATGTGATCCTCTCGAAATTAGTTTAGAAATAAATATGTGCATGTCATTAAGAAAAAAAAGGTTTGCCTGTTTAATCTTAAATTGAAAACTGGAAATGCACTTCCTTTTTGTTTTCAGTTAAATTATCAGATTATGTGATTAAAGTCAAGGGCGTGGCTAAACTACTTGACCACGCCCCTCCAACTGTCAGTTTTGACAACAAACAGAAATGGGGAGCAGGAGGAGTCTGTTAGGTTGTAATAACTGTTCTAAAACCCCTTTTGTGAACTTTTGAATGAAACTAGGTAGAAAAAAAAGCCATGCCTACTGTTTGCTCAATTAAAATTCAGTTTCTCTAGGAACTGTCACAATATGGAGAAAAAAAAAAAACAGCTTCTGCTTCATGTGTACATTAAACTAATGAATTATAAAGCATTACAGAGAAATTATATGAAAGTTTGTCAGGTGTTTGGTAAAAGTGAAAAGGACATGCCTTCGCACTAAACTGTGCTGGATTTGGCAGCTGAATGCGAGGAGTCAAGGGAACTGAATCAAGCTCACATTATAAATCAACACAGCTGTTATTTCCGAGGACACATTATGATGGTGTTATGCATAATGTATGACAAGTTCTCAATTCAAAAGTAAACAAACATCTGACTGTAAGTACTAGCCCTGTAAGTATAACCCGCTGCCAATTTCAAACTGTCCACTCTATTTTGCTCAAAGAGTTTCCCCCAAGCACATGTCAGCATTGTAGATACACATAATAAAAAGTTCTGCATAAAAAGCACAAGTGGATTTAGCTGGTTTTGACGCAAAAGAAAATCTACCTTGTTAAAAACCTAATAATTGTCTAAAGAGACATTTTTGAAAAAAAAAAAAGGTATTTTATTTACTAGCTAATAACCTTATCATTACACAAAAATGAAACTTCCGAACCTAATCAGAGGAGCCTGATAGAAACTCTCATTTACAAGAAAAGGTCTGCTGGATTTAGAGGGTTTTGCATCTGAACTCTTCACATCTTCCATAGCGTTGTAAAAAGCAATTGTAAAGTAGTCAAATTGATGCTCTGATAGTAGAATAAGCCAGAACACACCATAAAAAAAGCACACAGTGAACCACATACTGTATAAGCTGAGGATTATATGGCCTATATTAACTGCTCAAACTATATTTTATAAACCATAAACCTGGATTGTTTATGTATCCAGAGCTGCACTGCACTACACACACATTCAGCCGTATATGTGTGATAAAACTAAAAGCTCTTCCTGAGCCGATTAAACAGAAATTACTGAGAAACAGATAAAAGAGTATATTCAAGCTCCCCGTGGTCATATTCTTTTTACTGTACTTTCAACCAGCTCTAGTTGTTGATGTCCTTGAGAATTTTATGAGCCCTACAGAAGAAAGCAACGGCCCTATGAATAATGTTTATAAATCTCCTGATTTTTTTTTAAGCATCAATCTATTATACGTACAAGGTTAGGAAAGAGTAAGTGAGCAGTAAGTGATTTAGAACATCAACAAGAGACTTATGAATATATCAGCTATAGTGTCGATACTAAGCTTATTTTATTTTAATAAATCTGCTGTTAAACTGTTTCTAAACACTGAATTATTTTAACGTCACTTTTTTAAAGCCTTGCTTTTGAAAGCAGAACTAAATATGTTTCTTTGTGGAAACTTGCACTGCATGGTTCTTTTATTTCATTTATTTATTTTGAACTAACTATTCACATCAGCTTGCTTGTCATTTCATTTATATTACTCCATTTTTTTTTTTCTTTATATAACAGACTGGAGGTTATGAGACAGAAAAATGTTGTTTTTAAAATTGCTTGTCATCTTCACAGAGCGCATTTATTCTTGTTTATCAGGTGGGAGAAAAATACCCCTTCCATAGTTTCTACCCACATCAAATACGAAGCACTGGAAATTTGCTTAGATTGCAACCATTTGTTATTACTGCCGCTGCCATAAAAATGCCATAACAATAAGTACAAATGCGAGTCTCGGTGAATTAGAATGAAGGGGTTTCTGACCAAGTTTATAAATTCAGGTAATACATCACAGTCATGTTACAGACTTGCCACAAATAATATTCTCATAACTCCACATGAAACTAGTAGAAGGTTATTAGCCTTTCTCTGAATATAATCTTCAATAAGTCATCTCTTATTATGCTTTTTTTCTTTCTTCACAGGCTTATCTAAAGGACAGAAAAAAAGGATTATTGAAAAAATAAGATATATTGTGCTATGATAGATGTGCTATAATTATTATAATTATAAATAAATTATTATAATTATAATATATATTTTTATAATGTGTATTTTGTTTAATAATTATGGGAAATGGGAAAAATAGAATCTCCTTCCCCATATAAGGGGGATGAAGAATATATACACTACCTGAGTCTTGTCACCTCCAAGTTTTGGGAACAACAAATAACAGCTTGGCTTCTTGTTGATCATTTGGTATCAGAAGTGGCTTTTATGAAAGGCAAAGGCTTCTAGATCTCTAGATCATGCTTATTTTACCAAAATAAAATAAGAGGACAGTCTGATCTTCTTCTGAGCTATTTCAAATCTTTCTGTAAAACCCATTTAAACGAAATTGTCCAAGGGATTTTATCCGATATTCACTAAAATTTAAAATCACATGATCTACAGACCATGTTGACAAAAATGTAAGGAATTTAAGTTGATTAGACAGAACTGTAGTCATTTAGCATATGCGCAAACTTGATGCTATGCTGCCAGATGACAGTACAGGCTGGATCACTGCAATGGTTTTAAGTATTTTAACCAAATTTAATGTGCGTGACCTAGACCTAACATTGACCAAACATCAGTTTGCACCACCTTCTGGGTAAAATTGACAAACAATTAAATTCTAGCAATAGAAATCATACAAAATATATCAGATGACTTTTGAATAGTTTTGTCTAATGTCATGTGACTGGTCTTGCAGATTCCTTAGATCATACAGAGAACATTGATAAATGTATTCCCTAATTGACAACTTCCTGTCCACCATTTTGAATTGGTTTAAAAATCTATTGTTTTCCATAGATCCCTAGCCCAATTTACATCAAATTTGGCTTTGACCGTGCTAGAAAAAGCTATAGAATTTTCCAGTTGCTCTGTAGCTTGTTGCTATGCTTGCTTGATGTGGACGCTAATTGCTGTTTGCAGCTATATTGATATTTATTTATATTGAAGAGGTTTTAATTTCAAAGATCATCATCATCATACTACTAACACACTACTGGACAGAAATTGTTTTGTAATACAGTTAAAAAGAAAGGGAAAAAAGTCTTCTCTCACACACACTTTCTTCCTTTCTATCTTAGCGCATT
The DNA here is from genome assembly GCF_903798145.1 of Danio aesculapii. Taxonomy (NCBI): domain Eukaryota; kingdom Metazoa; phylum Chordata; class Actinopteri; order Cypriniformes; family Danionidae; genus Danio; species Danio aesculapii. The sequence continues at coordinate 45,836,482 of NC_079448.1, read as the reverse complement.
GTTAATTGAGATTTTGCATTTCAAACACAATGAAAGGTCTGCGATTATTGCTGCTGCCGGTTTCAAATGAATGCAGGAAGTACTCACTTATTGGGTAATTAAAATTTAAACAAGGTGAGAGACGTACTTTAATTAAACCTCCTTGTGTACTTTAATCAAAGCCTCCCCAAAATTACCCTCGCAATATATTCACTTCATTCCATTCATTAGCTGAGCTCAAGAAATGCTACATTGGCAGTGTACCCATTATTCACTACTTGTGTGGGTAAATCACACATGGATGCCTTCGGTGCTTCTGTCCTCTGAGATTAGACAACAGCGTTCCTTTAAATCTGTCAGCTGGATTCTGCTAACCAGACGCAATCTTAATATTTCATTAAAAATCCAAGCCTAGCCGGTCCCTATCCTATTAGGGCCAATAGGGCCTGAGGGTATGAAACGAAGTGTTCATGTAACAATGCTGCCATAAAAATAAAAAATAAAAAACAGGAAGCCCTGGAGATTGAAGCAAACGTCTGCAATCCTGCCATGTCAGTCATGTTCTCCTGGCTCCATTTCAGTCCCACTGACATCAAGTTGGATTGCCAAAGGAGATCTGTAGTCTCCACCAACTGACCAGCTGTCTGTTCCCGCTGCGCGTGGTTCTTATAGTGATGGTTTAATGAACACAGCCATGTGCATGTGATGAGATCTTAACCTAAAGTGATGTGACGTAGAAGAAGCTAGGTGGAAGAAAACCTCTGCAGTGGGTTAAAGTTAAAAAGCATGTTCAGAAGCAGCACCTACATGCATGAAGCACAGTCTCAAATAATGCAGAATATCAACAACATGCAGTTTTTCCCTTACCATTATATTTTTTTTTTTGGGGGGGGGGGTGCCCTCCCAACGGCTTTCCCCGCCCCCCTTGAAGTCAGGTTAATTGTATTTTATTTATAGCACCAGGGGACTGTTCTGCGCACCTCACTTAAATGATCTAAGATGATTTGACAGATCCTGGATCTTTTAATCTTGATCACTGATCTCTGGCTAAGTTGGTTCTTTAAACAAGTTCGTGAATCAGATTAAAATGACAGGATGAACTGATCTGAGATCACTGCGTGTGTTGTGAAGGACAGATCTATTCATCCTTGAAATCATGATCAGCAAAGAAACGACTGGCGAACGGCACAGCAGCTTAATGACATCATCTGATTAATATTCAATTCTCCATGTGAGCAAAATTGCATAAAATTCAAAGGAAACGGTTTGTTAAATATGATACTCAATAACTTTTCAACTTTGTTGTGAGCTGCAGGCTTTACACTTTCATGTGTCAAGAGTATTTAGAGATTTATTTAGTTTTACAGTTAGAGTGGACTCTTTATAGCCATAGTAGTATTATAGTAGCCGGTTTCTTAATTGGTGTAAAAAATAACTGGATGTTTAAACTAATTTAGCATCACAAAAGCTTTTTTTTTATTAGTAAAGGTGTCTGCAACTTTTGTGAACCATCAAATGACCGTAATATTAACTGTCAAAACATGTTTATGACTGCATAAATGTATTATTCCCTTAAGTCGCATATTGTGCATGTCTATTATCATACACAAATTCTATTAAAGCGATTATACGCGTTTGTATCTAAAAAGTTCATATCAATAATTTTTTTTCTTTACCACCAGGTCTTTGTACTTTTATTTTAGACTGCAGATTGCACAAGTTTTATTAATATACATATTTTTAACTTTAAGTGTATATAACTACTACTGTAAGAAAATATCAGCATTTGGTGCATACTTTCAACTGACCCAATCTAATCCTGTTTATATGAAATAAACCTGCTCCCGAGCAGGTTTAAGCTACTAGGCCTGTTGCTATGACACAACTCTTGGAAGAGTTCTGAAGAACGAATTGATCCTGAATCATGTCAAATCGTCAATAACCAAATCCAGCTGACCGTGTAATCCAAGCACAAAGAACGGACCCCAGATCACAACTTCTATTAATAAACAAGCTAAATAGCTGTATGTAATATGTTCTTTACACAATGGCATGTGATTTCGGTCTCTACATGGTCACGCGATTACAAATTTCTGCTCTCTGAATCGCACACGGAGGAGTTCTACATAGCCACTCTCTGCTGTATGGGAATGAGAGTATGCGCGCCACATCTGACAGGACCGAAGACGCACGTGCGCTCCCGTATATTACGCATAGCCTAGAGAAGCCACAACAAAGGTAAATGACGTCTGGGAGCGCAACCGATCAATGCGCTCACGTCACAGCAGCTAAAATATATACAGATGCGATAGGACCTCTGTTCAGATTATTGGCTCGACTCACGCGAGTGATGCTCTCGTTGTTGCAAGTGCAGCCATTGTATTTCCAGTGTTTTGAGCTGCTGTGACTCGTTCACCCCTATCTAACGTCTCATCCAACCTTATGATTTCTCCTGGAAGCTCCGTAAGTCTCCCACAAATTTATACCAGCCCCGTCAACCCCAAAAACTAGATCAAATACTCAGAAATCATGGCGACTACAGTAAATGAGCAAGAGGAAAGATCGCGAGAGGCACAGTGATGGTCTAAACATTACATTTGTTTGGTTAAATAAATAGAGCAATAAAGATATCGTGAGTGCAAATCCCCCTCTCTCTCTCACATTGAGGGATCTGCTGTCAATAGTTGGAGACGAGCAAAATATTTGAACGGTCCTGCATGTATTTAGGCCTTTTTACATATAACAACTGAAAGTTCTGTTATGACAATATTGCATGTTCACTAAAAGCTGGCTGGAATTATTAGATAAATAAAACTTTTTTTTTAACATGAATATTTAATAATATACATTTTTGTAATACACTCATTGCTGTAAACAGTAGTTTATAGTCCTATTTCCTTATAGTAAAGTAGTATTAGATTTATTGGTGTGCATTTTAACTTCTTATGCATCAAAACGGCTCAGAACAGTCAAATGCGTCTCTAATCAAATCTAACTATGTTGCATCATAAATGTAGCGCAGACTCCACTTAATCTACTAGATAGAAAAGATTTCAGGAGAATTCAGAATAAATCAAATATAACATTTTATTTGTCAGGTAAAATTGTATTATGCAAATTACATAATCAGAAAGCCAAATCTGAGATGATACTGTAAAAATACAACATCCATTACTCAAAGATAAATCAAAGAGTTAGAGATGTATACCTGACCCGAGAAGGATGTTGCAGCATATAAGTCTCAGAGATGCTGCAATGGGGATGTCTTGGCTACAAGATCCACCATATTAAAACCGTGGACATTTTATGTGAAATGTGAATGATCTGCTCTGATGGAGAAATGTCAGGAAGGGGGGCTCGGGGTGAAAGTAGAGAAGTGAACTTTCCCGCATTCCCCCTGGTATTGTCAAACACATACAGTCAGAAAGGTAGGCTCAAGATGATTTGAACAGCTGGTCTCCTGATGATCTTCTCCTCAGGTCAGAAAGTTTGTTGTTTTAGCGCCTGACAATTCTCGTGGTCTCATCTTGTAGAATTTTCACAACAGTTCTCAGGGTTTGATATTATGGAGACACTTAGGCCCAATCCCAATTCTACCCCTTTGCCCTTCCCCTGACCCCTCATTTTGCGCGTTCATGTCAAGGGGTAGGGGTGTCCCAATTCTCTTTAGCTTGAAGGCATAGGGCTAAGGAGAAGGGGTGAATATCCCTCCGAACGAAGATTTTTCAGGACCACGCTCGAAACCAAGGGGTAAGAAAATTTCCCACAACACACCAGCCACAACTGCAGAATTTCTGATTAAAAACCGCAAAATTTCACGATCTATAATCCTAATAATAACTCCTGTATAGCAGTCCAACATTCTGTCACTCTATGACACTTGATTACCCTGTCAGAAAAGTCTAGTGGCTGGGAATGAGTTTTTTGACAGTGTCTGCTATAATGTTAATGTTGTTTTTGGTGTGTTTACAAAGATGAATATGGCCACTGTGTAAATGCACAGTATAGCTATGGTCTTATTGCTACATTAGATCATTAACTACAGCTGTCACGATCATCTGATCTCATATAAAGCAAGAGATTGCGGTGACATCTGATGATGTGCGCAGGTGCTGTAGCGCTGTCCCTATTCTTAGGGGTAAATTTTAAAGCCCATCGCCTTAACCCTCAGTTTTAAGGGCCAAGGGGAAGGGGTAGGGGTACAAAAATAGAATTGGGATTGGGCCTTAGCCATCCTTACAATAATAATAATAATAATAATAATAATAATAATATAATAATTCCTTAATGTTTCTGGACACTCAAAGCACTTTACACATTTTTTGGTGGGAATCTCTTTATCCACCACCACTGTGCAGCATCCAATCCAGTGTGCAATTCGGCCAGGAGGCTGATATTAAACCCCTACTCTTTTTTGAAGGACATCATGGGGTTGTTAATGACCACAGAGGGTCAGGACCTCGGTTTAACGTCTCATCCAAAAGACAGCGCTCACTGAGCAGTATAGAGTCCCCATCTATATACTGGGGCATTGGGACCCACACAGACCACAGGTTGAGTGCCCCCTGCTGGTCTCACTAACACCACTCACAAAAAACATGTGTGCACATATAGGCATAGATGTACTTGCTATTCAAACAACATGGCAAAATATGTTGCAATGATACCGGTGCCAGACTGAAACTAGAAAAAAAAACACTTGGATTGCACCTCACGTCATATTGTGCCAGGTGTATATTATGGCTCATAATGTGTGTGTGCATTTGCATGGATCAAATGCAGAGTACTAACTTTGAATATGGGTGACCATACTTGACAACACTCACTTCACATCTTCACTTCAGTGACTGTACTCTCCATGACAGATGTTTGCTTCTGCATCTGCACTTTATATATTCATCTCTCAACAGCATGGATGGCATCTGGTTATTCATTAAAAGTGTTCACTGCACTGTTTTTTATAAGGGAAAAAATGTATGCATGAGTATAGCCACGCATTGAATTTTGCTTGTTCTGTTCTTGAGCACAATGAACGAGTTGCTGGCTGCAGTTCACTTTATGACCACTAGTGTCACTAATAGTGAGAGTTTCAGAATTTTACATATACCTCACTGCGCTACCAGTATGATGCAACATAGTTAGATTTGATTAGAGACATATTTGACTGTACGGAGCTGTTTTGGCACAATAGCATGAAAATCTTTTAATCATCTAATCACTGATATTAGCAAGTTGTATGGAAATTACTAAAATAACTACTCTTTTGGGATGAGTGAGCAGTAGGCAACCAGACTATTTGAGTATCAGTTAACCCTGCACCCTCTGACTAACTCAAGATAATGTCAGTGAGAAGACACGCAAACCCGGGGCATGAAACTTTGAACGGCGTTTGGTCCCTAATGAAAGTATAACTGAAGAGTATGTGATCAGATATAAATCAAAACTGGAAATTGAGTCATAAATGATGAATGTGATCTGTTCTTAAAATTAGAAATACAGTCTAAATCTTATGGTTACTTAAAATTGGAGTCAGATTATATTTGGAGCTGAATAACCAATATAAACTAATTCTTTTTTTTTAATGATTGTTTTTCCAATTCCTTTTTATGATATTTTAACATGTACATACACATTTCCATGTGTCAGATTTAACAAACCAACAAACAAACAAATGAACAAACAAAACAAAAGGCTTCTCAGTATTTTACATCAGAATACAATATCACCTCTTTTACTAATCATCTAGTAAAACATTTCCAAATCCACCACCTTTTAAAAACCGTATAAAAGGTCACCAAACTCTATCAAAAAATATGTATTTATTTCTTATTATACAAGTTATTTTTTTCATTGACATGTTTGTTTTACATTGCATTGTATTATATTGCATGTTTTACCATCTCTTTCAGCCAACAGCACATATACTTTTAATATAAAAAAAAGCATCTTTGGTGGAATCTGGCTCGAATTGTAGATGGTCTACTTGCACTTTAACCAAGCACAGCTAATCCACTTCTTCACTACTGAAGCCAGTTTTTCTTCTTATAAGTATCTTATAAGTATCCACCATGTGAATAGCGAATGTGCCATGGTGCAACTTGCTATTAAATGTACTGAAAGTTCAGACTCTGATTGGTTTAATGCAGTTCTGTTTGATGTTTACACTCAAAACACATGTATAACTCATTACTAGAATAAATATAAATTTTTTGACAGCATGAGCCAGGCACGTGACCATTTTTTCCATCTTTAAAATAGCAAAAGAAGATTCGGACATGCCCTAAGTGCACCTCCACTATGCATTTTAGACCATGCCTGGGGAGCAAAGGATCACTTCAATACTTGCTGGGTATTAAGCCTGCAACCTTTGGGCTATAAGTCCAACTCACTATCCTTTAGGCAACAACTACTCCACAATGTGCAAATGTACCATTGATGGGGATGCATATATTAGGACAGAACAGACACATACATCAAGATGACATATTTCATGGAAGCTCTGTGGTTATTAGATCAATTCTCATGCTGCATGTGCTACAACAGTGTGGTTTGTTGAATACAGATTGAATGTGCTTGACTGGCCTGCCTGCAGTTCAGATCTGTCTCTGGTTGAAAAATATGGCCCATCATGATGAGGAGAATCAGACAACGACAGACTGTTGAACAGCTGAAGTCTTGAATTATGTCAGATTATGGCAAAAATGTTGCTTGTCAAAAGCATTCACACTTCCCAAACAATTCATCATTGTAATTAAAAGGAAAGTTGTGTTAAACATAACTCGGTCACCACATTTTTGGAGTGTGTTTTAGCCTCTGAAACGGTGTGCTAAACAAACCACAACTTTATTTAATTGATTTGATTACTTTCGCTCATATAATAGTATTGTCCTCAACTGTACATGTAAGGTTTCTGCCACACTGTAAAACCCAAAAAGTTAAGGTAACTCAAATCGTGAGGAAACTGATTGCAGCAAACCATTTAAGTTCAAAAACTAATCCTAATGAGTACTGTGAACTCAATGCGTTTGAGTAAACGAAGCAATTCGAGCACAGTAAAAGCCAAGAAATAAAGAGAAACCAACTGAGTACTGTAAGACCCAATAAGGCAACTCAAACCGTTCGAGTTAAAAACTAATCTAAATGAGGACTGTGAAACTTACTCCATTTAAGTTGAAGTAATGAGGAATTTAATTAACTCATTACCTTCAACACTGAGTTCAAAACTCTTGTTAAATGAGTAGAATTAACTATCAGTCAATTTTGAGTTACCTACACTCATTTCATTTGATAAAGTTAACTGTTGCGTTTTACAGTGCATGTTATGCTTGGCAACAGTTATTTTATTTAAGGTGATGCAGTGTGTAGATTTTTTGTTTTTAAGGCACCATTGTTAGAATATTTATCTTTTTTTATATTTTAAAGCTATTTTACAAAAATGGCATTGCATTGTATGGGAAACTTTAAATGTTCCTTAAATCACATAGATTTGAAGTTAAAGGCCTCTGTGAGAAACATGGTTGAACGACGGATGCAATGTCAACTTTTGTGGATTGTCATATTAACCATAACTGCATTCTGACTAACGGAAATTGCACATTTAAAACATAAATCATATGAAATAGTGACATTTTCAGGCATTGAACATAAATGTTTCACTTATTTGCGCTTCATTAAAAAAAAAAAAAACTGATGTATTTTCCTGAAATTTATCAAAACAAAATGGCATCGTGTCAACAAAAGAGACGTAAACACATCAGACAACATTATTCAGCACAGGCTCATTCTGAAAGCGTAGCCCTATATACATTTCTGGAGATCACGAATTATGTAGCCAGAAGTACGCATGGCTGTATTTCGTCTTTTAAATGAACGCTACGAGGCGGTATGACACCATTCCTTTTCGCACTTACCAGCTGACCGCTTGCCTCCGTAAGGATGGCTTTCCCGCTGTTACCAGTTTGTCCAGCTAGCTTACAGCGTACATCGGTGAAATTGAGACGCAGAGAGTTGACCACAACAACGGGATTCGAGTCTGGTGAAGAAGGGTTCCAAAAAGCAGGTAAGACAAAAACAAGCCAAAAAAATTAAATAAACAAGTAAATAACAGGGTGAGAATGCAGTAATATCTGAAAATGTGGTAAAAATCAGATGAGGGCATTTCTTTTTCTGGATTGCTTTTTAAAACTGGTGGTTGGGTTTGGGGAAGTGGGTAGGCGGGTCAATCTGTGCCTTTGAAAACACTATTGGTTAGATTTAGCAAAGGAGGAGGCTCGGTCAGTCATTCAGTCAGTAGTCAAAGGCCTCTGGTGGATTTGAGATCTCAAAAAGCATACATAGCAGCCTCTGGTGGATTCGCGAAAACCAAAACTGCAAGAAAACGTACCTCCTGGAATATATTTGGTACTCTGCAGAAATATATATAGCTGTACGTTTTCAGAATGAGCCTGGGTTGACATTATTATGAATTGTCAAATCGTAAGTGTAAATATCCAAGGCGGACTTGAATGCAGAGTACAGCTTCAAATATTGAACCATTAACCACCACCTAACCTGAACCCATTAAATGGGCCCAAAAGCACACATAGCCATCACCTATATGCCATAAAACTGCAGGTTAACTATATATATATATATATATATATATATATATATATATATATATATATATATATATATATATATATAATATATATATATATATATATATATATATATATATATATAATATATATATAATTTGATTGTAATGCAATAACATGCACTGTTTCTAAAGCTGTTTTGAAACAATAATTATTGTAAAGTTGGTCAGTCTATACAAATAAACTTGCACTAAATTTAATTGAAAAGTGCAACGCAAGTGGGGTTTTTTTTCACACAGGTATCATTTTCATCTATTGCATCACATTGTTTGAATAGGAAATATATTTGTGCGCCCATGTTTTGTTTTTGATTTTCTTCAAAATGTCCAAATAATGTGTGTACACATTGCTTATTACATAAACAGGGATTCACAGAAGCACACAAAATATCTTTAAATATGGAATCCAGCTTGTACTTTAAATGGCCTGCTCATGCTTTAACCTCACACAGCTGATCAGTTTCTTAACCACCAATTATTCTGAACCCATTAAATGATCTAGGCAGTCCTGGAGCAGACTTTACATCTTAGAATCAGAAAGTGAGCCTCTTTAGACTCATTTCTACCTTTAGCTACTATGTGCATGTGTCATGGTATTGCTTTGACAATCTGCAATGTCACCAAGTTTATTTACACCAAGAGCTGCATTTATTTTAGCGGTGATCTGAAAGGTCTGCTGTCTGCTTCAGTGCCAGTTTGACACTAAACCTTCACTTTGCTTTATTTGTGACTGAGTTTTATATTTTGTGACTGCTAACTATCCTCATTCATACTAAGGCGAGTGTTGTTCTAGCTATACCAAGTAGAACAAACACCATCTCAGTAACATGTTTAGACATCGAGGGAAATATGTTTGTTGTTCCCCAGATCCAGAGGCAATTTTGCTACTCTGTCTCCCCCGCAATGACGTTAGTTACGGGTTTTGTGAGGAAGATTAAAGCTGAGGTGCGGCTGGACTGAGAAACAGGCAGCGAATTAAAGTCTTGTTCTTGCTCACTACATTGTTACCGAGGACCTTGAATAATCACAGACAAAAAGACAGTGAAAACAGAGCAAATCCAGAATTTCAGGATACTTTTTCAAAGTAAATATCTATTTTTCCACCTAAGCCAAATCAAACCTGAATCACCAGGCAGATAACTCTAACTTTACTTTATAAAACACAAAGTTAAAAAAAAAGATTATCAAGAAGAAAATAATGGTAGCTGAACACACTGTTCATTTGAAGAACATTTTGCTCAGCAGGTATAAATGGTAAAGCTTATTTCTCGGAATGCATTTCTCCTTTTTTTTCCTTTATAAATTCTTTAGCCTTGAGTTTTCTGATACTCAAACCAGAGTTATCTGCAGAAAACTTTTGATGCAGTCGCTTTGACAGTGTAAATGGCCACCAGAATCAGGCTGTCATATTTTAAACACAAGAGATAGATAGATAGATAGATAGATAGATAGATAGATAGATAGATAGATAGATAGATAGATAGATAGATAGATAGATAGATAGATAGATAGATAGATAAACAAGGGGGGCTAATAATTTAGGGGGGCTAATAATTCTGACATCAACTGTACATGTGCATATTTGCACACATGCATACACCTATATAGGTACATATATGCATGTGCATATATGTACACTTACATGTACATCTAATATAGGAAAACGGCCAATTTTGTATCTGACATATTAAAAACCTATATCAAAACCTATACTAAAACATGTTTTATAGGTTCTTTCCATGTGGGCACCCCCCTCAACCTCACTCACATCCCAGACAAGACCCCACGTGTAACCCACCGGTCCTGCTGCACCCAATCTGGTCTGAGCTGGGATTGAATGGGTGATTCTTTGTATGGGAGTCGGTTGCTCTAAAGACCATGTCCATCGCTAGCTGGCCTCTGTGACACAGCTATAAACATCTAAATAAATATAACAAAGCAAATCTGATCAGTTCACCACTACTTGGGTATTTCAATTGTCATTTTACCCCTAAATAAAGGATGAGACGAATTTGTAAGAGTCTATCTTTAACAATAGTCTTTGTAGCGCCCCTCAATTTCATTCAACATGTTTCAGCTTCTCCATTTCAAGGAGAGTTCTTTCTTCAATAAAATCTTTCAGTGAAGATCCGGCTTCTCTTTTGAGAAGCACACTAAATTCTTGGACGGTTTGTGAGCATTTTAGATCTCTGTATATCCTGCTTACGCTGTACAACCAGAGGTGAGTCTTTTATGCAGCATTTTTCCTTGCCTCTATAAATAAACATATAAGCAGCATATGCCCGTCACTTACATTAGATGGCAGATCTCCAAATATAGAGCTTCAGATTCACTCACGTCAAACACAGGCAATGTGTTTTCTTTCAGGCCATCTATAAATGTCTACAACAATCATTTTGTACATAAAACAATGAATTCTAGCAAATACCGCCAGGTAGAATTACTCCATATTCACTTCATCTGCTTTACGTTAAAATTGTATGCTAAAATATTGCTGGAAATATGCTAAAAATATTTATTACATTAGTGAGAATCAAATCCAAAAGTAGAACCAATTAATGGACACCTATGATGAAAATCATCTTTTGTAAGCTGTTTGGACAGAACTGTGTGTAGGTATAGTGTGTCCACGGTCATATTGAGGTGATAAAACAAATAAGTCTTTTTTTCTGTTGTTAAAATAGGATCCAAATGCCGCTAAAATTTAAGGCACTGTTGATGGCTTTCTTAAAACAGCGCTGATTCGCCATTGTGTTCACGTGTTCAACAGAAATGACTGTGATTGGCCGAGAAGGTCATCAGTTCACCCTCCGCTGTTTTCCTAGCACAAACACAGACGAGTGATATGCTTGATGACTCGACTGATCTACACAGCTGCTTCGTGCTCCAATGTCCGTGTATCTGTGTTTGCACTGGGTGAAGAGCGATAAACTGATGAGCACTGGTGAATACTATGGTAAATCAGCGCTGTTTATGACATGCTCATCGGCGTTTGAATGTTAGCAGGAAATGGACGGTTTTCAAACTTCAGTACCGGGACAACACTTACAGACGAAATGAGGGTGTGCTACAGAGGACTGCAGTGTTTTAATCGCTCACCTGGTTACATAGGCTGAAGCAGGAAAGCCTCCCCACGGTGTTTAACTAGTGCCATGATCTGAAGCCTAGGAGGACACTTGAGCATATTACTCTTAAAGAGATTTTGATGTTGTTTGATGCTAAATTGCTTTAAATTGAACTTACTGAATGATATTAAAGTGAGGTTTACACCATTTCTGCATTTTGAAATCTCGGCAACAGCTGGAGGTTTATAGTCCACAGCACATTGCTGCAATGTTTACAGTGCTGGTCCTATACTTCCGCGTTTCTTACCACCGCAGCCTCGCTTTGGTTCTGTAAAATGGCAGCTGCATGAAATAATGAGAGCATGTAGCTCTGACAGGCATGTGGGGAAGGTGCGCGGGGAGAACCAGCTCATTTGCATTAAAGGCACAGGTAACAAAAACAGCTACAGTGACCTAAAAGCTGAAATTTCCCCACATTCAAGAAAGTATATTAAATAATCTAAGGGGTATTTTGAGCTGAAACTTTACAGACACATTCTGGAGACACGAAAGACTTCTATTAAATCTTGAAAAAGGGGTACAATAGGTGCCCAATAAAAAAACTAATGTAAAAGAATTTGTGTGCGCCAATGAATTAATGTTATTTTTTTAACACTTTATAATAAGGTTGTATTAGTTAATGTTAGATAATGCATTTACTAACATGAACAAATACTGTAATAAATGTATTGTTCACTGTTTATTCATGTTAGTTAGCATTAGTGAATCAAAATACATTGGTTCATTGTTAGTTTGTTAACTCACGGTGCATGTGAATGTTAATAATGCAATAGTAAATGTTGAACTATGATTAATAAATGCTGTATAAGTATAATTCATTATTAATTCATGTTAGTAAATACATTAACTAACATTATAAATCTTTGTAAAGTATTTTTTCCAAAATAATTAAGTGGATTTAAATATTTAATGCAAATTTAAGTGGATTGAACATAAAACAATTCGGTTGCCCCCCAAAAAAACTCAAGAAGGGTGTTTATCATTTTTTTGAGTGTGATTTCAAAATCATTTCTCTACTGCACTCTCTAAAAAATAAGGTTATTTACCAATTCTTTACACACAGTAACCCTCTTTATTCCAACATACACACAAAAATCTGTAACTGTCAAAAAACAAACCTTGAAAGATACTCCATTATTGATTTTCTAGTGCACAGCAGTCCAGCTTCTTCACAGATTGTCAACACACTTTCAACAGGTACTTGATATCTTTCTTAAAAATGTCTAGAAGTGTTATCTTGGGGGTCATGAAGGACTGGACTTTCAGATATTTTTAAGATGTGTTGCACCTCAAAATACAAAAGTCAAAAGATCGCAACGATGTGCCAGAGTCTCATTAATAAGACGGTGTGTCCTTACAGTATGAGAAGATGTTTCACTTAATTATTGATGACAGCATGCGTTCATTCCCTGTGACAGATGCTTTAAACTGTGAAATCGCATGCAGTAAGCGGGAGACATGTTCATGAATTGAAGGCGAGTGTTTGCTTTTGCTTTGCAGGAGAGAGTTTATGTTTGATGTAATTCACATCTGTATACTGTACTGTGTGTTTGACACAAATGAAATGTTTTCATTCACTTTGATAGAATCAATCACAGAGATTAGATGCAGATTAAGCTTTATCTGTTATTTGAAATGCAACAGTGCAATCATATTTATTTGCAATGCAGAGTACAAATCCAAGCTGTGCGTTTATTTGTGCATCAATAAGAGTGGTCACAAGGAATAATGTACTGTGCAGTGTATAAATGCTGTAGAATATGTCCATTCGGCTGTGTGTAAAAGAGAATTGAGAACTGCAGCAGGTATTTGCAGGACGTGTTGATACTTTTAACTAAATGGCAGCTAAATGAGGCTGTCTGAATCAAAAAATTTTGTTGTTGAGTTGGCTGTTTTCCGCTCTTCTTCCTTCACTTTGCATGATTTTTTTAGGTTGAGATTTAACCAGTGGTGCACAGTAACAAATTACAAATAGTCAAGTTACTGTAACTAAGAGGTATTTCTCAGGAGTTTCAGGGAAAATTGTAGTTTAAAAAAATATGTACAATATATAATTATAATAATAATAATAATAATAATAATAATCATAAATTAGCAGTTTTCTGTATATTTCTGCTCTGTTTTGATTTTTTTACCATTTATTTATGCTTTTGAACTGTATTATAGTATATTGATCTTTTCTCCAACAACCTTTAACCTTGACAGGGTAATTACAGGAATCCTAAAGGTAATTTCAATACCTAATAATTTTAATTTTTAAGATCTTCTCAGAATATTTTAAGACTTATTGCCACTTTAAGCTCTAATCAGTGTCAAACCTTTAACTTAATAAACAATTCTTAATAAACTGTTGTTATTAAAGAGTTGTAGTTAAATCAATGGAGAAAACCATGCAACAGAACTCAGATAAGCTCGGAAGAAACAAAGCTTGAAGGAATAAAGTAGTAAAGTTTGCTTTCAGCGACAGGTTTCAGCCACTGTTAACTTGTCTTTCTCCAACCAGGAGTACGCAAACTTACATGTTCCCATTTTGCCATCTGTTTCGCTCTATGGTTTCGCTACATGTGGAGAGCGTCGCATATTATGACATCACCTGGACAGAGGAGCTTGGCCGACGTGCCCCAGCCCAAACTGTATGCATGGTTTGAGCACGCCATTGTTAATATTTGTAGGAAAATATATAGATTTATGCTTTTTTTTTTTTTTTAAGAGTCAAACACTTTGGACAATGCTTGAACAAAATTTAATACCTCGTAAAAACGTGATTAAAACTTGATAATACTTTTTAAGGGCCTTAATTTTCTTAATTGATTTATCAACTTTTTAAGACCCTACGAACACCTTGCTTGAAAAGTTTGAAAAAGTTACTTTTATTAACTATTTTAATAGTTTAAAGTAATATACTGTCTAGTTGGTGTTGTATATGTTATGGTACAAAACCCTGCCAGTACTTTTCTTTCTATATTCTTTCAATAAAAATAACCAGTTCTATTATTTTACAGATTGTCTGAATATTATCTATCTTTCTATTTATAATTTCTCATAGATTATATCATTCTATTTATTTCAAACTACTAAAATGTCAATAAAAGCCACTTTGGTAAACTACAGTCTAGATTTTTCAACATTAAAAATCGGCAGAGCAGAAATCACGGTCCCATAATGCAATTCACAATTGTACATAAACCTAAAACACGGAAAACATGGAAGCTGTTAATTAACATTTATTTACAGAGCACTTTTACACGAGTACATTTTTAGTACCTACAAATTACCGGTTTGTAAACATTCAGGATGCGTGCGCAGCAAGGTTGCAGAAAAAAACAGAGCGCTAGCATTTACAGCGAGGGAATGACATCCGATGTGGTACAGAGTTTGTTGTTGTCTTAGAAATAAGCTATATTGATTACATATTGTATATATATATTATTTACATAATGCTTTCAGCGTATTATAACAGCTCGTCACCTAGTGATATTCTGCAAAATTAACTTTACAGTGAGCGACGTTCATCTGACAGCTGCAACCCAGTACTGGGAAACACCCACACACACACCACACACCCACACACACACTATGGCCAATTTAGTTTATTCAATTCACCTATAGCACATGTCTTTGGACTGTGGGGGAAACCAGAGCACCTGGAGGAAACCCACGCAAACACAAGGAGAACATGCAAACTCCACACAGAAATGCCAACTGACTCAGCCAGGGCTCGAACCAGTGACATTCTTGCTGTGAGGCAACAGTGCTAACCACTGCGCCAAACATAAAAGACAAACATAAAAGTTTCTTGACGTTCACAAATTCTGTATTTTCAACACAATCTCACGACAATTCGTAACTTTTTAATTTAGTGGCTAATTCGTATCAATTCATACGATCTAATTCGTACAATACAGTACGATTTGCTCATCACCCAATGATGGTTGGGTTTAGGGGTGGGGTTGGGTGCAACGCCTCCTTTTTAAAATCGTTACTTTTCGTTCTACTGAACTCGTACGAATTCGCCACTAAACTGACAAAACTTAAAATACTTACGTTTTCTCATGAGATCAGGCTGGTATTTTCTATAGTGTTTCTTACTGTTGGCCTTCATAAACTTCATGAAAGAGACGTTCTGCAACCCTACACTTATGTGTGCGTGTATACCCATCTTCTAAAAATGCTAATTTAATTGACGTGCTGTCACTGATGTGCCATCATGACTACCTTCCAGACAGATAAAGATTCACAACTTCTTTTTTTCTAACCAATTAAACCACATCTCATCTACAGGGTTTAGTAATCTGTCGTCTGGAACAGCATGTTGCCACCCAAACACCTAAAAAGATAGTTAGCAAATTAACATCCCTCAAGCCTGACTGGTCTTATGAATTTATTTTCTCTCCTCCTTCATCAGCTTCAGATCAACCCCTTGTAAACATCCTCTTATTTCACATTGCTTTTTCTTCATGGACAAGACTCCTAATGGTTTATTCACTTGATAACAAAGTCCATTAATGAAAATTGTGCCTCTGGTAGCATGTGGTGAAAAATCATTTTCTCCCTCCTTTGGTGGTGGATTTTAATCTACAGCTCTCGGTATGAATCAAACGCTGTTAGTATTTAAAGTACTCTGTCAAGAAGTGTTCTAGGGCTTATATGTCCAGAAAATGACCTATTCTGTGTCTGGAGGTATTATCAACATAATGTTCTGTATATGTTGTTTTTTTTTCTCCAAGTAATCTTGGTTCTTCTCATTTATTTGCTTATTTAGAAATTCAATATCAGTCTCATTTATTTTTCTTCACATTTGCACGTCTGCATAATGAATCATCAAAATGTAATCACACATTTCAGCTCGGAAAAATGACGCCCAACCCAAAGCTCCCTTATTTTTCATCCCGATTCATATAAACTCCACTTTGCGCATCTATCACGCATCAATTCCTGAAGACCTGCGTATATTGCAGTTAGCATCGCTCTTTATGTGGACTAGAAACTTTACAAATGGAAGATTTTCCAGACATAGGATAATTACAGGCTATAAGTCCCACATTTTCTGGTATATAGTCAAATAACACATCTCCCTGAGATTTACTAGCAAATATCAGCATGATATGCAAATATGAATAAATAACGTTGAGAAAACACTTTGTCAACTCTCATCCATTCATTCTCTTTTCAGCTTAGTCCCTTTATTAATCTGGGGTCGCCACAGCGGAACTAACCTCCAACTCAAGCATATGTTTATTCACACATACACTACGGACAATTTTTTAATTTACCCAATTCACCTATAGCGGATGTCTTTGGACTTGTGGGGGAAACCCGGAGAAAACGCACGCAAACATAGGGAGAACATGCAAACTTCACACAGAAACGCCAACTGACACAGCCAAGGCTCAAACCAGCGACCTTCTTGCTGTGAGGCGATTGTGCTACCCACTGCGCCACCGTGCTATCTAACTCCCAGACAGTACAGAGATAACTGGTGTATTAATGCATAGAGCAAAATCAACCATTAAACCAGAGCATGTACGGAAACCAGAATAATTTACACTGCAAAGCAACACCCTAGCTAGCAACTAGGGATGCAACAACGAATCGATTAAATTGATAAAAATCGATTATTAAAAGCAATGGCAATGAATTTCATAATCGATTTCTTGTGTCACGTGGCACAAGAACGTTTGATTATTTATATATAAAAATAATAAAAAACACTTTAGTTCAGCGCGGAGTGGAGTGAACATGGTCTCTTTCGCGCACCGATGCAGAGTTCAGCACCTCAAATATAGGGATGAGAAGGAAGACGGTTCAACAGCAGGGTAAATCACTACAGAATCTTACTTTTGTTCCATTTTTAAGTGAGGAACGTTAAGTCCCTGGTGCTAGTGTTTACTCTTTATAGAGCTTGACAAGCATGTTAACTCAGCAGCAACTGAAAAATTCAAACTGAGCTTTGGCACGTTGGCTGGCACTGAGCCTGAGAAAGACGTGTCGTCATATCAAATTATGCAACGTTTTAACCACCCAATGCTACTTTATGTTTTAGACATGTAAATACACACAAGTATAGTAAAGATTAGATAAGATTAGATTCAACTTTATTGTCATTACACATGTACAAGTACAAGGCAATGAAATGCAGTTTCGGTCTAACCAGCAGTGCAATAGCAGCAAGTGCAGGATACAGGTATAAGTTATAAAGTGCAGTTATAGAAAAATTATGGTAATATTTACAAATGGATGTACTATCAACATTATATACAGGTTGTATTAGCTATGAACAGATTTACAATAAATGAATATATGTACAGGATGCTATTAATAGCGAAGTGTGCAGATAGATAAACAATTACAAATGTCCATATGCAGTGGGTATGTCCAGTTCAATAAGTGAATCAGTGCAATGAATATGTGCAAACTTTAAATGTGCAAATGTTAAATAGTGCAGTGATTGTGAGGAGTATAAGTTAGAGGAGTGTGGGGGGTGTATTGGGGGGGTTGGCAAACGAGTCAGTGAGGGGCAGAGTTCAAAAGGGAGACAGCTCTGGGGAAAAAGCTGTTCCTCAGTCTGCTGGTTTTTGTCCGGGGGAGCCTGAAGTGCCTGCCGGAAGGCAGGAGAGAAAACAGTCTGTGAGCAGGGTGAGAGGTGTCCTTAAGAATACTGCGTGCTCGGCGCAGACAGTGTTTCTTCTGGATGTCCTCAATGGCTGGCAGTGATCCCTGTGATGCGTTGGGCAGTTTTCACCAACCACTGCAGTGCCTTACGCTCAGCAACAGAGCAGCTTCCATACCAGACTATGACGCAGTTGGTCAGGATGCTTTCTATTGTGCAGCGGTAGAAGTTCACCAGGACGGCTGATGAAAGCTGGTTCTTCTTAAGTTGCCTCAAGAAGAATAGGCGCTGATGAGTCTTCTTGACCAGACACAAGAAAGTCTATGGAAGTCTAACAATCCATTCAAATGTAATTTGCCGATGTGTATTAGTCGTATCAGATACAAGCAGTGAAAGTAAAAATAAAGTTCAATCTATTCTTCTCCCAACTGGCCAGGCACTTGCTTGCATGCATTTTGGGAGTAACTGGTGAATTTACGTGCTGAATCCTGTGTTTTCTGCTTTTATGAAGGCAAACGCGTGGCCGCAAGTCAACATGGTGATGCCATCTCACATTATAGATCACAATCAAGATCATTTATACATCTTTTAAACAACAAAACACTACTTACACATTTTTGTGAATAGGAATATCAGGTAGTTGATGACATGAAGAGCAAGCGTTTGAATATCTTGTATTAAAACGAAAATAAAATGGACACATCTGTCATACAGCTGTCTTGTGTCATGAAACAAAACTGACGTGGCGCTAAGGAAACATTAAAGGTGAACGTTCTAAAATGGCCGCCTAAAAAACTAGCTTCCAGCTCCAGGCAGAATTTTTTTTAAACTCACCAGTGAAAGGGTTAACAGAAGTTAAGCAGCGGTGGTATAGTTACTTTGCATTGCAAGACTAAAGACAAGTTTTTATTCACTTGACTTTTTTGGATCATTCATTTTTCAATCTGTTGTCATGTATAGCTACATTGTAAAAAAGCTTTTCTAAGTAATTTCATCTCGTTTCCAGTCTAAATATGCAAAAAAATCTTAAATCAAGATTACTAGACAAGAAAAATGGCATAAGAAAATTAAGTGATGCTTTAAACTTCCGTTTGAGATAAGATCAAGTCCCCATAATGCCATTTAAAAGCACAAATAAATGAAAATAAAGCAAAAAAACATGATGATTCACACAATACAGAAAACTGCCATTTATGGAATTTTTTTCTTAGTGCATCTTAAAATGCTATCTCTCTTTGTTTCTGAGACAAAGCCATTTTTAGCAACAGATTTTTTGCAAATCTGTCAAGGAAACCAAGCTAATGTGGAAACATGATGGTGTAAAAGAAGGTTTGTCACAGTGGAAAAACATCAAGACAGGTGAGAAGGCACATGGAGAGGAAACCTTCCTGGCGCCTGCCATTCATGGCCCAGGGCATTAAACCGTCTGCCCAACAAGCTGGAAATGTGCTGGACGCTGCAAAAGGGGATCAGGTTGCAGAGGAAAGATGGAAGATTTGCAGGAACACATGGAGAGAAGGCTGGAAGTTTGCGAAGACAGAAAGAGCACATTCTGAAAAATTGCTGGGTCCCACACAATTTGTCCATGTTGTCCCAACATAAATCAATTAAGTTAAAGTAATCTTTTTTATTTATTTAACATAAAACAAGGGTGGCACGGTGGCTCAGTGGTTAGCACCGTCACCCCACAGCAAGGTCACTTGTTCGAATCCAGTTTGCATTTGTGTGTGAAGTTTGCATGTTCTCCCCGTGTTCACGTGGGTGCTCTAGTTTCCTCCACAGTCCAAAGACATGCGCTATAAGAAAATTGGGTAAACAAAGTTGGCTGTAGTGTATGAGTGTGTGTGAATGTGAGGTCCCAACATCATTTTAGAATGAAAACGATCCATGTCCACACTGGGGTTTCATCTAGCGTTTCTGAAAAGATCTCCATCTACACTTCACCTCTGAAAATGCACAACACATGACCACACACACACACGTGCTGCAGCGTATGTGGACATCTGAGCTCCAGGCAGTCAGTGGGTGCTTTGAGCACAAAACCCCAGGTGAGGGCAGCGCATGTCAGACAGTTTATCAAGGACATACTGCTGGATTTCATCTCACTATAGTTGTTAAACGTGATAATTAATTATTCTCTAACTCTTTGGTCTCTTGAATCTATTACTTGTTCTCAGGTAACGTGTTTTGGCTGAGCGCAAAGATACATCAATATATTTATGTAACCACGTACACTGATTCTGCACATTTGACTGATTGCTTACCTTTATTTCCTATATTGTATAAACTTATTGTATGTTATACTTTCATAATGGTCATTATTGATTATTAGAATTGATATTCAGCAAAAGAGATGGTATATTTCATAATTTTTCCATTTATTTATTATTTTTTTCAATGAAAATGAAAGGAGGCAGTAATGTTTTAGGCTCCATTTTGTTATAAATATGCATACAGTGAAGATGACGGTCATAAATAAGTAGCTACACAATGCCTCAACATTTTTGGTGTCTGTTAAGTTTACACTGTTCCCTTTTGAAGATTTACCCCGACGCGTCCTCTGGAGTTGTTTTCCATATCAACTTGCAAAGTCTGAACTTAAAAGGAGAGGATGCAAGACGGAACTTTGTGTATTTAATATTGAGAAACAGCCGCAATGGGATAGGCAGATGTCCTGCAGCTACGCCTCCGTTTTACATGTCTCTTTTCCCCCTATCCACACATAGCGTTTAAAATTGAAAACGGGACTCTCAGCATTTACAAAATGCTGCATTTCCAAGCTTTGAAAACTCTGGTAGTGTGGATGGACCGTAGCAAACTTAGCCTGAGGGTATGGGTGTTTTACCTATACTGGTTGTGGCTGGAAGGGTATCCGCTGCATAAAATATATGCAGGAATAGTTGTCGGTTCATTCCGCTGGTGGTGACCTCTCATAAATAAGGACAAATCTGAAGGAAATGAATGAATGAATGAATGAATGATATGAATGAATGAACGAAAAAAACAATCAAGTTGTCCAAAAACCTTAAGGATTGTGTAATTTCAACTCATTTTAAGTAAGTAGTTCAAACAAGCAGCTAAAGTCATTTTTTGAGTGTATTAGATCAGAGATTAGACTGAGCGAACTGCATGCCGAACTCATTTCTTTCAGTACCACGACCTTTTTCTCCTCTCATGTTCTGGCCTTCCTCCTCTCATATGTGTGTGGACAGAATGAAGATGTTTGGCCCTTCAGAAAGCAGACAGGGTTAGTCCTCGGGTCACATACAGTGATCATGGCTGTCTGAGGGAAACGAAGGCAGGCTCCCAGCTTAACTCCACAACATTTTGCCTTGCTTTCATTTCAAGAGGGCTTTTGTTGAGCCTGGCAACTCAAACAATATTTGTCAGGTATAATAACACTCCCCTCAGGTTATTCTCTCTTTTTTTATTGTGGAGAGACATACTAATAAACTCAATTAGGACTGCATAACATTAGGCTTGTGTTTTGCATCTGTGTCATTCCTATAGTGCTTTGTTGTGTTTTCTTTTTACTGTTTTAATAATATAAAATACTAACTTGTTTTTTTAAGACTAAAAATTGCAGGTATTACTTTATCAACAATCCATCTGGGGAATGTAGTTTTTTAACCCAGGGATAATCGTTTTGAGGCAACACTCTTCAGGTATCATTAACTAATAATGACTTATTAATACATCATTCCTTATTGCTAATTAATGATTGCGCGTAATAATTAATGACTTGAAATTATAAATTTATAAGTGCAGAAATTAACAACAAAAAAAGTATACATGCTGTGGAAATATTCTTCTTAATTAAAATTTGAACAAACCTTTGTTCTTTTTTTAGCCATTTTCCCAATAGCCTTATAACAGAAAAAAGATAAATAAAATAATACTTAATTGAAATAATAATGTTTATCTATTTTTTATTATTAAAAACTAAAATAAGACTACAAAACATGTCATTCGGTTATATGAAATAATAATAATAATAATAATAATAATAATAATAATAATAATTATTATTATTATTATTATTATCATTATTATTATTAAAGTTTTTTATTTTATTATTATTGTTATTAAAGACTACAATAAGAATGCAACAGTCATTCAGTTACATAAAATAATAATAATTATTATTAAAATAATAATACCTATTATTTTTTTTACTATTATTATTATTTTTGTTGTTCTTGTTGTTGTTATATTATTATTATTTTTATTATTATTGTTGTTGTTTTATTATTATTATTATTATTATTATTATTATTATTATTGATATTATAAAACTACAAGACTACTAAGCTGACTACAAAACATGTCTTTTAGTTATATAAACTAACAATAATAATAACAATAATAATAATAATCATCATCATCATCATCATCAAATTCATATAGAAGAGTGACATCAATAATAGTAATAATAATAATAATAATAATATAAAATAATAATAATAATAATAATAATAATAATGTATTATTATTATTAGAATTTGAAATGTATTATTATTAAAGACTACAATAAGACTAAGTTGACGGCAAAACGTGTCATTCAGTTATATAAAATAATAATAATAATAATAATTAAGTATTATTACTATTATTCATCATCATCATCATCATCATCATCATCATCATAATCATAATAATACTACTAAGTTGACGGCAAAACATGTCATTCAGTTATATAAAATAATAATAATAATAATAATAATAATAATAATAATAATAAATAAGTATTATTATTATTATTCATCATCATCATAATAATACTACTAAGCTGATGACAAAACATGTCATTCAGTTTTATAAAATAATTTATATTACTACTACTACTACTACTACTACTACTACTAATAATAATAATAATAATAATAATAATAATATAGTAATAATAATAATAATTATTATTATTATAATAATAATAATAATTATTATTATTATTATTATTATTATTATTATATTAATAAAAATAAAGTTATTATTATTTAATATAAAATTATAACTATAATACGACTACAAAGTTGATGACAAAACATTTAGTTACATAAAACAATAACAATAATCATCATCATAAATATATATAGCAGAATGCCATGAATTATTATTTATTTATTTATTTATTTATTTATTTATTTATTTATTTATTTATATCACTGTATATCGATATAAATGACACACGTCATGATCCTGACATTCACTTTGTCTGTGGTGCAGTGAGCATCCATTTAGCTTTATTAGAACAGGGATTGACAGACCGTTCTGCGCTCTCATTTGTCAGCACTAAGCCTGAAATGATCCATTCATTTCTAACTGACATTTTCCAATTTCAGTTTAATATAACCAAGAAGTTATTTCTTTTTCATTTTCAGAATGATGAATTTGAAGATAATCAAATATATGTAGCACAAACGGTTTGTTCGAGTAATGAGCAAAGCTGAAGAATCTCATTCAAATATAAAAGAGTGAGAATAACAGTTGTGTTAAATTGATCCAGTTAACACTCAAAGCTAAAGCAATGCGCAATCTACAGTATTTATATGAAAACATTCCTCAAGACTAACATTTAGAAACACTAGAAATCCACAATAATGGATAGACCTTGTATGAGGATTTGATTTATGTAGCATAATATCACAGAGCTTATAGGCCTCTATAATTTCTAATAGATTTAGAAATCATACATTTACATTATATGAATAACGGTTATTTTTGTGATTAAAGTGCAGTGGGTAATCCTGCAGTAAAGCGTGCGCATACACACACAAATCTGATTGTAACAAAGTTTGATGTATCACTTTGTAGGATTTATAACAGCAAAGCTCTTGTCCTGCTAACAATCTTCAACATCTCTTAATGTTTCAGAATTAGCTTAAAAGATTAAATGGTCTTCAGTAGCTGCTTGAATGAATTAAACAACATTGGTGTCTACGTTAAGAATGTAATCAGGTCAAATGTATTTTTGACTACCCCTCAATGTTTTCATAATGATTCAGACCTCTTTGACACTTGAGGCTTGTGCCATGAAGCCAGACTAGATAGTTAAGTTTCAGCTTAGTTTGCACCAATTCTGGGTTTTAGGTACCATGAAGGTAGCTCAGCTCAAGGAGTGATTAAAGTCAAGTAGCCTTCATGTTACCTAGATTGGTGCAAACTAAACAAACTTAACTGGCCAACCACATAATCCACCTTCATGGTACAGGCCCCAGGATTTTTAGAACAAAAACTCCTATTAGGGTGTTTTCACACTTGGTTCAATTTCCTGGACCTTACCAAAGTTCGATTGTCCCCCTTGCCACTTTCTCGGTGGGTTTGCGTGCACACTGTCGTTTTTTCTTCTGAACCCCTGTATCCTTTCGTCATCAAGCTGCTGTTTTGTGTACGGCTGTTGCTAGGTGACAAACACGAAAGCAAAGCGCCAAAATGAAAAAATGTCTGCACTCCGCACATCGCGGTCTTTCTTTTTTTACTGAATCTTTTGGTTTTGGACATACAAGAATCGACTTGTGTCCAACTGCTGCAAAAAAACATTGCAAACATTCAGAACATCACGTGATGTCTGCAGAAGCTGTTTTTGCAAGAGACAAGCAGACATCATCACTGTGCTTTCCCTGGCTCAGTCCTGCTTGTCACCAAGGTACAGTACGTGATACATAGACACACACACACATGAATGAACGTTATGAAAAGGATAGTTTGTTGTACTATTGGTGGTTCACTTCCGTTATTTGGTACGATTGTTTTTATACCAAAAGTGAACCGGACCAGAGTTCGAGTGAACCGTACCCCAGACCACCTCTTTCAGGTGGACTCGGATACGGTTCGTGGGTGCGCACCAGAGTTCAGAAGACATGTTCACACTAGCTAAACGTACCGTACTCTGACATCAAATAAACTCTGGTGTGGACCAGAAGTGCTAGTGTGAAAGCACCCTTAATGTCAGGTGTAAACAGAGCCTAAAGTCTGTGTTATCTGGAAGTTGCTGAGACTTTTACTTCAGTAAGTTGATGTACTTCCACTTATTGAGTAGCCATATCTTTAAAATATGAAAATGGTCGGCATAATAGCCCAGTAGTTAGTGCGCTGACATATGTTGAGTTCGAATCCTGGCTTGTGGACCTTTCCTGATCCTACCCTCCTCTCTCTCCCACTTCACGTCCTGTCAACTTACTGTCCCGTCAAATAAAGGCAAAAATAAATCTTTAAAATCTATATCTAATATCTATATATATATATATATATATATGAAAATGTATTTAACCACAGTATTTTATATAGTTTCTTTGCTCGCCTGCTGGTCCTGACAGCGCTTGAATTAAATGTTTTTTTACCTCGTTTTAAGCTTGAATAACCAAAGGATTGCTTACATCTGTTTAACTGACTGTATTCATTTATTCATTCATTTTCAACCGCTTTTCCGGGGCTGGGTCACGGAGACAGCAGTCTTCAGACCTCCCTCTCTCAAGACACTTCCTCCAGCTCCTCCGAATTGGAACGTTCCCGGGCCAGCCGAGAGACATAATCCCTCCAGCATGTCCTGGGTCTTCCCAGAGGCCCCCTCCCAGTGGGGTATTCCGGGAACACCTGCCGAAACCCTGAAACAGATGCCCGAGCCACCTCAGCTGACTTCTCTCGATGTGGAAGAGCAGCAGCTCTACCCTGAGCTCCTCCCGGGTGACAGAGCTCCTCATCCTATCTTTAAGGATGCGCCCTGCCACCCTGCAAAGAAAAC
The DNA here is from genome assembly GCF_903798145.1 of Danio aesculapii. NCBI lineage: Eukaryota > Metazoa > Chordata > Actinopteri > Cypriniformes > Danionidae > Danio > Danio aesculapii. Next base: position 45,810,389 of record NC_079448.1, on the reverse strand, counting down.
CCATTTCAGCCACTTGCATCAGAGATCTTGTCCTTGCAGTTATGATCCAAAGCTCATGACCATAGGTGAGAGTAGGAACGTAGATTGACCAGTAAATCGAGAGCGTCGCCTTTTGGCTCAGCTCCTTTTTTACCACAATGGAACGAGACACTGACCGCATTACTGCTGCCGCTGCACCAATCCGCATCTCACATTCCATCTTTCCCTCACTCGTGAACAAAACCCCAAGATACTTGAACTCCTCCACCTGGGGTAAGGACTGTCTTCCAACCTGGAGATGGCAAACCACCTTTTTTCTGTGGAGAACCATGGCCTCGGACTTTGAGGTGCTGATTCTCATTCAAGCCGCGTCACACTCGGCAACAAACTGTCCCAGTGCATGCTGTTTGATGAAGCCAACAGAACAACATCGTCTGCGAATAACAAATGAAATCCTGTGGTCGTCAAACCAGATTATATTTGAATTACATTACAACATCGATGCTGTAAAAGGAACTGTATGAAATGGAAAATAGTCACAAACCTTTCACCGGAAGTTTGTCGGTGGGTGAAGAAACACTAGCTGTGCCTATACCCTATTGTTCACCTAAAATATAGCAATGTGCACTGGCAAAATAGGCATCATACATTTGGTTTAACACAGACTTTACAGCCACACTTAACAACAACTAAAGTTTAACTTAAGTTAAGCTTCTCTGTAGTTCAGCAAGGTGCAGCTATTTTTAGATAAAAGTACTGTGCTTTCCTTTCAGCATTATTTTACCACTGTTCTCTGACTTCCTTGCAGGTTCCCTTCTTTTTCTCTGACAGTTCAAAGCAAAGGCTTATTTTCTTTATAAATAAAAAAGGCAAGAAGAGTTTCTCAGCAATTTGATTTGAACATTGTGCCTCTAACAACTATTTAAATGCATCCAAAATCCTGCAAAGCAGCGGGTCTCTTTCTTTCCTTCCTTCCTTCCTTCCTTTCCTCCTCTCTCCAGCATGGGCATATAGTTTGCCAGGTCACACTCTGATCTAAACCATCAGAATCACTGTGGGAGATCTGGCAACCCTCATTCAGCAGACAAAACAAAACCCGGTCCACAGAGCGCTTCAAGAGCAGTCCATTATATTTCAGCACACCCAATTGATGTTTTGGGGAATTCGAATGAACCCGCACCAGCACGGACAACATCCAGCAGATATGGTGTTATATTTTTCCCTTTATAGACAAACGCTGGCTAATGAAGGCCGCTGAGAAGACGCTGATAAAAATCAGATGAGAGTGGAGAAAGAAAAATGGCTGCCCGCCAAATGTGGACATGCTGTTGGTGAACCGAGACAGCAGGTGACTGGCCAAAAAAACACACTTTCTGATAGTTCTGGCACTACTGGATGTTAATAGGAGTTTTGTGTGAGTCAAAGGCATCCAGTTCCCTCAGCCTTCACAATATGGTCTCCTAATGTGTGCATAGTGTTTTGGGGATGGTAATGAAAAGGAGTTGACTTTTACGGTGATGCTCTATAAAACCGCTTTGCCAAATAACCAAACCAACAGAGACGGATATTCCTTTATCTCTCCTCAACGTTAAGGATGTTTGATCATATACCTACTAGCCGTGACATTTGCAAGTGGCTGTTAGAAGATTCACTCCAGAGTTTAAACAAAAGGGGACGCTAAATCTGCATACAAGTCAAATACTTTCTTGTGAATAACTTAGCCAGGAGCCGAGACCACGGGGTTCTCAAATGTGCCTTTGAAAAAAATCACATTTCCACTCTGTAAATGTCAAAACCAGTCTGTTAAAGGACAAGGGCTAAGTATATGATCTTGAGGGTCAATCTTAACCACTTGTGCAGCTGAAAAGGTTGAATGACATTCGCTTTGACTGAAAGCAGATGCAATCAATGCAGATTTCATGTGAAATTGTGCTGAAACGGCTTAATCTGTGCCTGAAGAAAGAGAGGCTGATGGGAAAATAGGTGTGTGGACATGTGTCTTACATTATACACCATTGAATGTTCTCGCACAAAAAAAAAAACATTCCAGGCTCTGTTAAAGTTTACTTTCAATGCCAAAACCACATACATTTTATTTTAAATTTTTAATATTTCCCTTCTGTCTGACTGCATCTGTTTTTAAGGATAATTTGTTTACAGATTTTGTTTTTAATAGGAATACAGTCTGACTCAATAAAACACACTATTAAAATTCTAATTAAAAACATCAAATAAACGCAATGAATGTTAATAAAAGTACGTGAAAATTGACTATGTTGTGATTACAGTAATAAAATATGTAATTACATATTTTTCTTTAAACCCAGACCAATCCAAACCTTAATTATATTAAACTGCATTTACTAGTATACTTAGGAAATATGAAAGACTGTATTACATTTTTTTTTCACATGTTTTTTTGTTATCCTCACACGTAAGTGCTAGGTTTGGGTGGATAGGCGATGCCATCGTCAAACACCGATGGCCGAAGACATCACAATGCTAAGCTGGCATTGCGATCCTCTGCCCCCATCGCAGCACCAACCTGCTGGCAAAAAATACACACTTAGGCCCCGTTTACACTAATATGTCTTAGTTTTAAAATGGTATTTTAGAGTGAAAACGATCCACGTCCACAGATGAATTTCATCTAACATTTCTGAAAAGATCTCAGTCCACACTCTCAAGCTGAAAACGCTCATCCACATTTAATTAATCTTGTCTATATCTAACGTCTCTTCGGTCTTTTGAATCTATCAGGTAACATGTTACAGCGTCAGTACACTGCTTCGGTCTTTCACTTTCACGCTTCTACTCTTACACCTCAGATACTGTTGGTTGGTTGCTGTTGGTTGTGCACCTTTTTTTCCAAACCAAGTTGTCGCCATTATAATGACACAGATCACTCTGCCTGTTCATGCCAGAGTCCCACGGAAAAAGTGACTGACAGGTGGTAATTTGTGTGTAACTTTTCTTTATTGATTTATGATTTGGTTATGGGTAAACAAAGACCATGCAGGTCAGGTAGTTGAAACGGTAGGCTACGAATTAGAGTTGGATATCGTTAGGGGTTATTTCGATACCGATGCTAAATCGATACTTTTAAAACGATACCGGTGCCAAAACAGTGCCTAAACAGATACTTTTGAGTCACAAAATTATAGTGGATGACTCTAGAAAAATCTTTCATTTTGACAAAATCTTTTACTAAATAATTTTAATAGAACAATATAATTTAAGTTTAAAGTAAACAATTCATATTTTATATATTTGAATTACAATAATATATTTCCTTTGATCATTTGTTGGTTAATTTAAGATTTGCATTATGAAATTATGCTGCCCCCGGGCAGGGGCCACTTGTAAGTTAGGGGGGCACATTTTAACATGCATCACAAAATACTTAAATTATTCGAAGTAATTTTTTCATGCATTACAGTCTCATAAGCAAGCTAATTAAATAAGTTAAACTCAAAATAATCTTCCTTGTTTATTTATTTGACAAGTAACTTGACAAGTGTAGGATAACACATTTCCAACATTCAAGTACATCAAGGCACATTGTTGCATTTGTCAATTTATTTTGCCCTCCCATTCGCTTAAAATAATGTTTCTGAAAATGTTCACAGTGTTTCCTAAAAAAATTATTATTCTGGAGTCATAAGTCATATTTCTTATTGTTTATTTCTTGAATAAAAGCAGTTTTTAATTAAAAAAAAATTAAGGTCAGTATCAGTCTCCTTAAGAAATATTTACTGCATATTTTATGATATACACAACAAATCAGTTACAAAATAATTTGATTAATTATTTTAACTTTCGTAGTTAAATGATTAAGTCTTTAAATTACTCTTTAATCTGAATAAAAGACTATCAAATACAAGGCACTTTGTCTGAATTCAACTGTCTTGCAAAGTAACTAGTAAAATGTTGAGCACTGACTGTCACCATGGGGAAGATAAAGTAGATATTAGAAATTAGTTAGTTAATTAGTAAAATTATAATTAGTTATAATTAGTTAAACATACTATTATGTTTAAAAACGTGTTGTAATTAAATCAAGTGTTGAAGACGGAAATCAAAAATGAATGAAGGCAAAACTAAACGAGTTGAATATGACTTGCATGGGTGTGACTGTAAACTACATTTGATCAATGTGTTATATGTTGTTTGGTACTTGCCGACTGTTTGTAAATTCAATACTGCATTTCCTGAAGTAAAGCTATGTACACTAGATTTCTGATTAATAATGGTCTCTGCATAGCCGAGCACTTCCTATTTAAAAAGTGTTAAAATCGCTATTACCTGCGTCAATTTGGCCATCAACCTCTGACGAATGCGGAGAACTAGGCAAATGCGAGCAAGTGCGTGCGAAAGCAGAGGGAGCGAGCGCCCGAGAGAGCCAGTGCACGTGACACCTCGAGCACGCAGAGAGAGGCCTCAGTCATATCTCTGCAGTCTGCCACCGGTGGCTGATCTCGCTTCTCCATGGCTTTTGACACAAAAATACGTGTCCAAATTTAGGGGGGTCAGAGGTGGGGGCCAAGCTTGTTGACACGGGGACTGGTGGCAGAGTGCTCTTTTAATGGAATTTGATACCACACATAAAATGGAAAGAAAAAACCTCCGCATTTCGCGACGAAGGTGTCTGTGGTCCCTTGTGTGTGACTCATCATTGCAGGAAGGCTTGAATTAACTCCACAACAAACACATCAAATAACCATTGGGAGAGTTCTTACAGTAGTATTTCAGCAGTATTATTTCAGTAGTATTTCAACTTTTCAGTCCCTCCACTGGAAGCCTTAAAACAAAAATTGCCTTAAACTTCATAAAGTTTTATTATTATTATTATTCTGTTTTAAAAAGCTAATTATTAAAATGAGTATAAAGGACATTTTTCCACTTTTCCACCTTTTTTCCAAAGGTTTTATGGATAGTTCACCCCCAAAACCACAAAAACTATGGATGTCAATGCTGTTTTTTCCCTTTTCCAACATTTTTTTGGAGAACTATCTCTTTACAAGCTAACATATTACCATTATTTGTGTACATGAGTATGCATAAAACAGTTTGCCATTGCACAATTAACTGAAGTGTAAGATAAACACTTTTATTCCAAGTGCACAACACAAACATAAAAACAAACAAAACAACCTGCGGTCTTATATCTCTCAAGACAACAGTATTTCATCGCATATTTAGCATTATTGTGTTTTCGCAGTATTCTAGCAGACAATAGTTTCATTACACTAGCGCTGTTTGGATAATTGATAATGAATTTAGAGAGGGAATAAAGTGAAGGAAACAATTACAGCTTAAGTTGGATCCAACAGAATGTGCGAGATGAATTGTTCCTAATTGCTTTCAGTCATAATCACAAACGTGTTGATTGGCCTCACTGATGGCTCTAAAAGGGACAACTCTACTCATTACATAAAACTCGAAGTAATGACGCTGGGGTGGATTAAGAGCTCCCGCTTCATGGCTGAGGAGAATCAAAGCACTAATCCTTTGCTCCCTGAACTGCCTTACTCCCTTCACAGCATTCCTGTACTCGCTGTGCTAAGAGTTAAATGGCACCAATATTTGTTCTGGGCAAAGATACATGGAGTCCGGTAGTCTAGGGACAGCGCTGAAATCACCTCTCATCCAAGTCGCATCTGAATGTGTTTCTGATAAATGACTGTCACTTGGAGACCGCTCAACTGGAAATGCGCAGCCCTCAATGATTAACCAACAGATGCTAATCCAATGCAAATCATCACCCCTGTCTACAAGGGGAGAAAATGAAAACATGAATCATGAGTGAAATTAAAATGGTCATGTGCAACACCAAGTCCTTGTGATTTAAATGCCTCGCTATCTCATGCAAATTTACCAAATACAACATAAATACAAATAAATACTTCAGTATAGTATACAGTTGTGCTTGAAAGTTTACAGAATTTGTTTAAATTAAGACATTGGTTTTTATTTATTTTAATTTTAGTTTAAAAAAACTATTTGGGCTTAAAATGTTTGCCTGTTACTAATGACACATTATAAAGGCCGGCTCATACTGTGCTGTTTTTTTTTTAATAATTCTAAATGACTGTATCATCAGACTGCACAAACATGGCTCCCATCACACTAAGATCTCAGGGGCCTGTTTCAGAAAGGAGGTTCAACTAACTCGGAGTTTAAACTTGAAGTCTGAGTTGATTTACATTTACATTTAGTCATTTAGCAGACGCTTTTATCCAAAGCGACTTACAAATGAGGACAAGGAAGCAATTTACACAACTATAAGAGCAGCAGTGAACAAGTGCTATTGACAAGTTTCAGGTGTGTAAAGTCTATATCTAAAGTTTTTTTTTTGAGAGAGTACAGTTAGTGGTATAGCCAGAGAGGCAGTTAAGATTAGGAAGGAAAGTGGAGACTAAATAGTTGAGTTTTTAGTCTCCAACCATATAAGAGATATATATATAAGAGATATATATATAAGAGATAGATATATATATCTCTTATATATATATATATATATATATATATATATATATATATATATATATATATATATATATATATATATATATATATATATATATATATATATATATATATATATATATATATATATATATATATATATATATATATATATATATATATATATAAGAGATATATATAAGAGATAGATATATATATATATATATATATATATATATATATATATATGAGATATATATAAGAGATATATATATATATATATATATATATATATATATATATATATATATATATATATATATATATATATATATATATATATATATATATATATAAATAAGAGATATATTATGGATATATCTATGGATATATCTATGGATATATCTATCTATCTATGGATATATCTATCTATCTATCTATCTATGGATATATCTATCTATCTATCTATCTATCTATCTATGGATATATCTATCTATCTATCTATGGATATATCTATCTATCTATGGATATATCTATCTATCTATCTATCTATCTATCTATCTATGGATATATCTATCTATCTATCTATCTATCTATCTATGGATATATCTATCTATGGATATATCTATCTATCTATCTATCTATCTATGGATATATCTATCTATCTATCTATCTATGGATATATCTATCTATCTACCTGTCTATCTATGGATCTATCTATCCATCTATCTATCTATCTATCTATCTATCTATATATATATATAGAGAGAGAGAGAGAGAGAGAGAGAGAGAGAGAGAGAGAGAGAGAGAGAGAGAGAGAGAGAGAGAGATGTGAAAATGTTGATGCCTGTTAATAAAGCTGACTACTTCACAGATTTCTCCTATTGTGAGTTTTTATTTTTAGAACGTAACTCATAGGTCTCAAACTGGATTCCTGGAGGGCTGAAAATCTTTTTTCACATTGTCATTATGGGGAATTGTGTGTAGAATAAGGGGTATTTTGGAATAAGGCTGTAACATTAAAAAATTTGGAAAAAGTGAAGCGCTATGAATACTTTACAGATACCCTGTAGATGATGTCAATGAGTAACTTATTTCCTGAAAACCATGCCAATTAAATAAGGTGTCTTAACTTTTTCACATGACTATCTATATACACACATACAGTATATTAGTAGTAGTACTGGTTCTTTTGATGCCAAGAGTTCCACCCTTCCATTCTTTACACAGGCAGTATTTGCATTTCACAACCAGTTTCTGATTCCTTTTCCTTCTTTTTCTTTTCTAATTTGAAAGTGATGCATACCACAAGAATGCCAAAGCAACTTATTCAGATCCTCTCATTATTATGCATTGGAAATGTCTTTCGCAGGGGCAACATATGAATTCAAAGTATTTTATCAAAGGCGGAATCTTGTTATTTCTGTATTGTACATGCATCATCTTGCCCTGTATGATAATGCTCTCTTCAAGCAGATCCCGTTTTCCCTGTGAAAATACACTGAATGCGCTTTAACTCTTCCGGTTATGAAGGGAGTAAGACAGTGTGACATTTTCTCTAGTCATCTTACATCACTTTTTATTTCTGAAAAGAAGATCCCAGTCTCTGACATTTAAACCTGTTCCCTCAGCAGCATTAATGTGCCATTCACTGAAGGCAATTTTGGGACCGTCAGGATGAGTGATGCCAAATTGTGGTATTATTTTTATAAAAGGAATAAAAATGTCATTTTCGGCATATGTCGGAGATGAAACTACACCGACTGTTTGTCTGGCACAAGATTTGCTTTGGAGGTGATTGAAGTGGCGTGTCAAATAGAAGTAAACTACTTTATTTATTTATTTATTCATTCATTCATTCATTTTCCTTCAGCTTAGTGTCTTAATTCATCAGTGGTCACCACAGCAGAATGAACCGCCAACTTATCCAGCATACGTTTTACACAGCAGATGCCCTTCCAGCAGTACTGGGAAACACCCATACACACTCACATTCACACTCATCCACTACAGCCAATTTAGTTTATTCAATTCACTTATAGCACATGTCCATCAATGGTATATCAACCATCCATTGAATATCCACACATATATCTTTCATGTATTTATCCATCCAAACACTCATTAGAGATCCATCCGACCATCCATTTACATCATCCAGCTGTCTTTCATATATCACATATCTATCATCTATCCATCTATACTTATCATATTTCCATCCATTTATCTTTCATAGGTCTACCATCCATCAACCCAAGTTAATCTATCTTATATCAATCAACATACACCATCCATCCACTCATTGTACATTATCCATTAACATCTTATTCTTAAAAAAAAAATTTAACATGGATATTTTTTTACTCGAAGTCATCAATTTGCTTAGGGCCTATTGTAATCCCTGTGTTTAGCGATGTTTAGCAACATACACAATTTTTTTTTTATCTACTTATTATTTGCATTTATTTTATTAATTAAACCAAGAATATAAAGTATTTTATAAAACATAAAAGTATTTGCGCACACCTTGTAGCTGCCAGCTTTATCATTTTCCTCCTCCAGGCAGAAAAAAAAAATCTCTTTCTCTGATTGGTCATAGTTCACGCAATGTTTTACTGTGTTTCAATTTACAGCAAATTAAAAAATACTGTATTTTAATGGTGCCAAGATGATATTTTACCACAATTTGACTTTAAAATACAGTAACATATTACTATTAATATATTATACATATTACAGTAACATATTCATATTAATACTGTCAAAGTCCCTTTAAGGGATGTCATTTCACTCAGCGGCCATCTTTGAAACGACTCTTGAAGTATGCTCAGGCATTCTGTCTGAATGGGGAAAAATTTAATTCTTCAAAACTGTTTGCCAGGCTTATGATTACATTACATATTTGGAATCACCAATATAATTAAACAACAACTATCTCATACCTATCTCATACCTACCATTTCTAAATGTACGAATCAAACAAAATCTGCGATGTGTATTCAGGTTGCCCAAGTAATTGTGCATGTGCACTTGAAAGGAATGAGATCACAACACCAACCTCATTTATGATCGTTCTACACGTTATTATCAGCTGGATAATGATTGTCAGATCGAACTGCTCTTCTATAGTAATCCACAACTTGGTCTTGATGTTGAATCTCCTCCAGAAATAACAGTGACTCTTTGTTTGCAAGTTTGTGGGCATTTGAGTAGTTTCTGTCATGTTTGACATGACAGACTGTACCTCGTGTTTGTTTTATTCAGATTGTTTGAAAAAATTTGTTTTTAAGTGCACTTAGTTCATTTAAAAGCACGGATTTCAAGCTTTATTTGGAGATATTTCTAATGTCTATGAAGCAAGTATTCGCCTAGATTCCAGCTTTGTAGAGCACTAAATTGTCATTATAGCTGCAAACTATACATTTCTTTGCTTCGCAGGATCGTTGAGTTTTACTCGTCACAATGTCAGACAAATCTGTAAACCAAAATCCAAATGATTCTTACATCCTGCATCCTTAATAACCCTTTAAGTGTGTCTTCTACAGTGTTTAGACTAGGGATAGGCACTGAAACTTATTCATTTATCGGTACTACATTATAAAAGACAGAAGTATCGATAAGCTCTGACATTAACTGTTCCACTATCGGTACTGGAGAATTATTGCTAAATAAACATTACTTACAGTAGCATAATTTAACTGACCAAATTTTTTTAATTTTGCAATATTTGATATTCGTCTGCACAGTATGAAATCTCACATGAGAAATGCTTGTGTTTCTGGCGAGCGCATCAAGTATAAAAGCCTTCACAGTTCTCGGCTGTGCATGCGCACTCAGCGGAGGCTCACGCTCAGTGCACACACATGGCTCGTAATCTTGCAGAATGAACCAAATGGGTTGTATTTCCCGAGTGGACAGCGACAATGACCGTTGCAACAAACGCAACAAGTTGTTTTCTTGTATAAGCGGAAACTCAATCAATCTGGCTAAATAAAAGTATCTTTCAAAAGTGCGTTAACTGCAGAAAGACAACTGAAAGGTTTTGACTGTCTGGCTACTAACGGAAATGTTACATCATCCACATCGTTATGCCAGCAGTCAATCACCTGAATTAGTATAACATTAATAGTTAAATAAAGACACACATTCTGTTACAGTGAAAACAGTATTTTTTTTTTTCAGTGGCCTAAATAAATCTTTAAGAATGCTTTTACATCAGCTAAATATAGCCTATGAAGAGCCTAATAATACACTATGCTTATTTAAAAAAAAACAGCTCATTTTTACATTGCAAGATGCTCTAAAACGGTTTTAAAAACACAGTTAACTCCCAAAACACTGTTAACTCATTTATGTGCATGCGTTAATGAATAATCATAAACATTATCTCATTTAACCATGCATTTTGCAACTCAAAGAGGGTTTTTTCAACTGCAGGGAGCACAATAAACCAAGAAACATCCCGACTTCTGCCAGAAAAGGCAGACAAGTTAATTTTTCTCCAGATGAATGGTTAAAACCAATCTCCAAGTCATTTTCCTTCAAACCACTGTATATTCTTTTACAGAAAAAAATTATGGTTTTGTTTTAGTTTACATTAAAAACTTAATATTAAAATAAAGTGTTGTTAATTCTGTGCAATTTGTTTTAAAAATAAATAAATAAATAATAAAAAAACGCTACAAAAAGTACCGATAAGAAAACAGTTAAAATACCGAACCGATAAGTGGTATCAATAAAAGTTGTAATACCGTTAAAACCTTAACAATACCCATCCCTAGTTTAGACACACAAACGAAAGGTTTCTTATTACTGACAACAGACGGTAAGAAAACTATTTCTCCATTACCTGCGTTAACACTTCACTGAAATTTTCAAGAGAAAACAATGCGATCATTAAAGAAACATCACACAAATTATACATAATAAAGCATCAGAAATAATTTTGCCATACATGAAAATGAAACAAATTTGGCAGGAATTCTATCTTTAGTTATTATATACATAACGTAACATTTCAACAACAAAATAATATAAAATTACTGATATTAAACTGGCTCTTACAGTCATAAAAGCACACAAGTTTTTCCCCCGGAGAAACATCAGGCGGTCGACGATTAGCCATTACATATTGACCGTTACACTTTTCCCCATTCAAAACTATACGAGTGACATGTCTTGTGTATTCCAGTCTTTGATACGGTGTAATTTTTTTTTTATTATTAAATTGACATTGCTTTACACGAAAATGTTAACTGATTACACTTTATTTTTAATATAAAATGTAGACTACTTTATAAAAAAAAAATGTTTTGTTTCATTAGTCGAATTCAATACGTTCATTTTCCTATCATTCAATATCCTCCCAATTGTTGAACAATCAATTCAAAATCCACACTCATTAAAACAAGCCAACGACGTCAATATAACAATTACACTTTTATTCTCTTTCTGATAAATTCTGTCATCCTAGACTCTGATGAAGATTGATGAGCTTTCACCTTGACCCTTGAATACATTAGCCACCTCATCAAATTACATGACGATTGGGCTATTTCTGTCTGTAAAATGAAATCAAGTCTTAGCGAGCATCAGTAAGGAAACCAGCCTCGCAATGAGGTGCTCAAAAGCTATTTAAAATCTCAAGCCTCTATTACAAAAGGGAACAGGTTGACATTGTCAACGAGGCACACAAAATGTGACATGGCAGCCAGCCCACCTCATGACTCTGTTATTTTGCCACATTTTCTCTCACAATAGGAGTTTGGTGAAGGATTGCAGTACATCGGAAATCACAGATGACATAGTTAAGAGAATAAATGCTTGTGAAACGAGGACACATGAGGGGGATATTCTTTTGTATCCCTAGGATGACTTTCATTAGTGTCTCTGGTTTGATGGATATGTTTTGGATGGCAGGTGCATCTCTACCCTTCTCTGTCTGCTGTGATTTACCTTGCACATCTGGAACAGTAACTCACAAGAGATATGAAAGTGCTAAATAAAGGAATAGTAATGTAAGATTGCCTCAGAAATGTGTCTTTTCACCGATCTACCTAAAAAAAAGAAAGAAAAAAGAAAACAATCTGAACAACCTTAGTTTAAAACAATGAAAGCTCCTGCAGGCTTGTCATTAAATGACACAAAAGAGTCCCTAGCAAACTAATAGATGAGCAATGAGCCTTGTTTAGCAAAAAAAAGTAATTATAAAGACACTGTTTTAATACTGGATAGATGTACTGAGTACATAGATGTACATTATACATTATATTATATTTTTATACATTATATTATATTTTTTATATATTATATTATATTTTTATATATTATATTATATTATTTATATAATATATTATATTTTTTATACATTATATTTTTTATATATTATATTATATTTTTATACATTATATTATATTATACATTTTATATATTATTTTTATATATTATATTTTTTATATATTGTATTTTTATTTATTTTTTGTATATTTTATATTTCTATATATTTTATATATTATATTATATTTTTATACATTATATTTTTTATATATTATATTTTTATATATTATATATTATATTTTTATATACTATTTTTTATATATTATATTATATTTTTATACATTATATTATTTTTATATATTATATTATATATTTTATATATAATTTTTTATATATTATATTATATTTTTCATATATTATATTTTTTATATATTATATTATATATTTCATATATAATTTTTTTATATATTATATTATATTTTTATACATTATATTATATTTTTATATATTATATTACATTTTTATATAATATATTATATTTTTATATATTATATTATATTATATATTATATTTTTAATATATTATATTTTTTATATATTATATTATATTATATTATATTATATTCTTTATATATTATATTTTATATTTGTATACATTATATTATTTTATATTATTTATATATTATATTATATTTTTATATATTATATTATTTATATATTATATTATATATTATATTTTTTTATATTATAGTATACAGTATTATATTATAATTAATTAATTTTCCTTCAGCTTAGTCCCTTATTTATCAGAGGTCGCCACAGCCGAATGAACCACCATCGATGCCCTTCCAGTCGCAACTCAGTACTAGGCAAATATTGTATTATAACATATAATATGCAGGCGTCACAGTGTCGCAGTGGAAAGCACAATCACCTCACACCTCACAGAAAGAAGGTCGCTGGTTCGAGTCCTGGCTGGGTCGGTTTGCGTTTCTGTGTGGAGTTTGCATGTTCTCCCCGTGTTCACCGCGATTTCCACTGGGTGCTCCGGTTTCCCCACAAGTGCAAAGACATGCGGTACAGGTGAATTGGGTAAGCTAAATTGTCCAGTGTATGAGTGTGTATGGATGTTTCCCAGTGATGGGTTGCAGCTGTAGGGGCATCCGCTGCATAAAACATATGCTGGATAAGTTGGTGGTTCATTCCGCTGTGGCGACTCCGATTAATAAAAGGGACTAAGCCGAAAAGAAAATGAATGAATGAATATGATATGATATATGATATGATATGATATGATATGATATGATATAAGATATTATATTATATGCCCAATCACAGGAAGCGTGATAACAATAAAATATTTATTTATTTAATTTTTTAAATAAATAAAACAACAGCAATAAACAGCAATTATTTTAAACAATAAAAACGTAGAGAAACAATATCATTTGAATTACTCTCAGATAATTTTTTTTCCAGCTACTAAACAATAAAACACTGACAGGTACTCAGAATCCATTGAAATGCCATTAAAAATGTCTTGCGACATTTAAAGCTACATGTGACATTTCTCTGCTTGATGCGATGCCATTTTTTGCAAAGATGATTTAAAAATAATAACTATGTTGGATATTATTGGTTATGCCATAATTGGTTATGCTATAATATTGTTGGTAACTTATTATTCTTTATATATAATAAATAAAATGCAATCCAGGCATATTTTAAGTAGACTAATACCTCGGGTATTCTGTGCTGGTTTCTGCGTATTTGTGTTGCCTCCTTAGAGAATGCTGGGGAAAATAATTTGTGTTGTTTTTGTTAGCGATCGCTAAATTCACAGTTTGGTTAGATTGATTACATGAGCTGGATTCACTGGCCGAGTGTGTTAATAGCAAACAGAGGAGCAGGTAATTCCAAATCAAACGCATAATCAAAATTAAACATTGATATTATACGTCAGTGTGTAACTAATATAATTTTATTGAGATTTATATTGGGGCAGCACAGTGGCTCAGTGGTTAGCACTGTCGCCTCACAGCCAGAAGGTCACTGGTTCGAGCTCAGGCCAGTTCAGTTGACGTTTCTGTGTGGAGTTTGCATGTTCTCCCCATGTTCGTCCTTATAAATAAAGGGACTAAGCCAAAGGGAAATGAATGAATAAATGAATATTTATATTGCTTGGCGTAAATGAGTCTGAATGGGAACTGCAAATCATCTATGATGCAGGAAAAAGAGGGACAGTGGTTTTCACGGTTGCAGCAAACATTTTAAATCACATGATAATTTATGGAAGATTCACATTATAATTTTGTTCTTTTAGGATGGGATGTAAACCCTCCTTTATTAGCAAATAAAAAATAAATAACATTCTAAATTTAAATGTAAAGTTCATTTTGCCACTTTGGATAAAACCGCTTATGATGCTTTATTTAAGACTTAAAAGGTAAAAAGTTGAAATGTTTCCTGACTAACTGACCCATGAACCACCGTCGCATGTTCTCAAGAGACACACTTAACCTCAGGGCTGTGGAATTAAGTGTCTTGCTCAAAGCACTTGAAACCACTTTAAAAGCATCAGCTAAAATGCACAAATAAGTAATTAATTAGCCATCATTAAACATTCAGCCAGTGCACAGAGCAGGCTGGTACAGGACTCGCTGGTACAAACAATGTCATTATTATTATAACAATGAGTTATATGAAAATTTATTTTGTGGAAGAAAACAACATGTACACCATAAATTCACATGTATTTTACAGTATATTTCAACACCTTGAAACTTTAATTTGATGATCTGCTTCAGACATTCTGTTGACGTCAGCTAACTCTCATTATAGAGTTAGTTTACTGTTGGGAAAGGGTTAGTAAAATGAATTGGTGTATTGTGAAAGCTTGTTCTTAAGCACATTTTTCACTTATGAATATAAACTAAAGATAGAACTTTTTTTTTTTTGGCTGGTACTGTTGTTTTGAAAAGAGAAAGAGAATTTCAAAGTCAGCCAGTGTGTCAGCATAAATTAGCACACAGGGCTTTAGTTATTCCTGGCAGTGCCTAGCAAACACGCACATTCTCAAATAAATCAACACTGAATCAAACCAGAGTGATTTAATTTAATTTAATTTTTAGGCGGTGCTGTTGCCTCACAACAAGAAGGTCGCTGGTTCGAGCCTCAACTGGGTTGGAATTTCTATATGGAATTTGCATGTTCTTCCCGAGTTGGCGTGGGTTTTCGTCTGGGTGCTCTGGTTTCCCCCACAATAATAATAATAATAATAATAATAATAATAATAATAATAATAATAATAAATTTTATTTATAACGCGCTTTTCTAAAACCCAAAGCGCTTACAAGAAAGTAAAAACAACAAAGCACACTAAAACAATAAGAAAATACAGTTAAAAAGAGTCAGTGTTAAGTTTCCAATTAAATTGAATGAATAATTAAATGTAAATAAATCAGAATCAAGCACTTTTTGTTATGCTGTTCTGCCTAAGGCTCAAATATATGCACTTCTGTCACAGCAATTTCCATCTTAAGTATCAAAACAGACTGCAAAAGAGGACATGGATCAGTGCAATGAAGTTAGTAAATGACTTTACTTGAGTTTCTACCAGAAGTAACGTCGCTTGAATTTTTTTTCCAGAGAGTGAAAATTAGGTTGAATTTAACTAACCTTAAGCATGATATAAAAATCTGAGCATGCGTTTCACAAACCGTTTAAAAACATTTAAATATTTAACCACACCAAAGTGACATGCCCTACAGCATTTCTTCATCTTGATATTTGTGCTAATATCACTGAAAAAAAAATATCTGGTAATGCCCTCTGCATTTAATATTTTCGCTCACTGTTCTGTCACTATAAGAAAAAGACTAATAAATCTCTGACATATTGCTATTTGGAGGGATATGACCTCAATCCCTGGCCCATATGAAATGAAAAGCAGGTGAAATTATTGATTTCTTTTTCACAAGACAGACTATGCTTTTTTTAATGTGAGCGGGCAGAATTGGTCTGTCACTTCTGGCCATAAACACAGAGAATTGGCTGCAGGTTTATGAGGTTATATACAGAAAATGGATCTCACTCACTCACTTTTAACTTCAAACGAGGTCACAATCTGTGCTGCGGTGCAAACCAGGGCATGTGCTCGGCTTGTAGAGTCATGTGGCCCACTTCACCAAACATATGTACGCAATCAAACATTATCTCATTTGTAAATAACGCCGTCACTCCTAAATAAGGCTGCTTAATCAAATCTAATAGGTTTTAGAGGAAGCAACAAAAATTAATGGAGCCAAGTAGAGATGCAAGGCAATTTACTGGCCAGAAACTAGAGGGGGGGACAATGCAGACAAATACACAATTATTATAATACAAAACAATACAGATTTCTCACGGTACACTGTAAAAAATGGCTGTGATTTCAACTGTAAAAAAAAAAAAAAAAAAAACTTAACGGTTTCGTTTCCTTAATATTTACAGGGAATAACCGTAAATTGACTTTCCCAAAATTCCCTGTAAGGCACATTACTTTAGGCTTTTTGTTGACATTACTATGGATCTTTTTATTTGTTTCCCCATCAGTTATGTACATTAGAGATTTATGTTGCATCTAATGTTGATAAACACTGTTTATTTCATGACTTTAATTTTATGCGTGTTACCATACTGGTGTTTAGTAGCTGTGTGAATGACACTTAGCACCTTCTATATATTGATACACTTTTCTGCTTGTGGGAAAAGTTAATTGTGATGAGCTTTGGTTCATTATGTAACTTCCTCCTCACCACCTGCATATGGCTGTGTTAACGTGTCTAACTGTGTAACAAAAGATGTGTAGATGTTGGTAATTCAAAATACAGATATATTACCTCTATAAATAAATAAAATACAGTAGTTTACCATAAAAATGAGAAATTATTTTTACGGTTTGTACTGTATTTTTAACGGTAAAATACTGGCAACCATAGCTGCCGTTTTTTTACCGTAAACTTTACAGGATTTATTTTTTACAGTGTATATGACGTTCAGTAAAAAAGCAATGTTAAATAAAAATAAAAAACAATACAAGAAAAATCCATTACAAATTAATATAATATAGCAAAGATAATACTAAAATAAACTGTGTTTTTCAGTTTATGTACCTAAATATCTTTATATCATTAGTAGCTAAAGGCTGATTCACCCTGCTTTGACTGAACTCTTGAAATTTCTAGTTTATATGTTCCTAAAGATCTGAGTGATCTGTTAGGTTCGTATTCAGTGAGCATATCTGTAATATATTGAGCTCCTAGGCCATTTAGTGATTTATAGACCAGTAATAACACTTTAAAATCTATTCTGAATGTAACTGGGAGCCAGTGTAAAGACCTGAGGACAGGTGTGATGTGCTCTGATTTCCTGGTTCTAATCCTGGCCGCAGCATTCTGGATGAGCTGTAACTGTCTGACTGTCTTTTTGGGAAGGCCAGTGAGGAGGCAGTTACAGTAATCCATGCTGCTGGTGATAAAAGCATGAATAAGTTTCTCCAAGTCCTCACTGGAAACAAAAGCATCTAAATCTTGCAATGTTTTTGAGATGATAGTATGCTGATTTACTAACTGTTTTGACATGATTACTAAGCACTGAGTGATGTCAATATCTGTTGTTGTTTGATTAATATAAACACACAGACTGCAAGATTAGGAGGTTTTATACTTCAGGATGCAGCACAATGAGAAAGTTACAGATATAATTTACTGAATGTTTACATTCCAAGGCATAACCAATTGAATGCTCATTAAGTCGGGTAGGTAGATATAATTATTGGTCATAACTGAGTCTTACCATTGAGAAGCAAGACTTAGGCCCAATCCCAATTCTATCCCTTAGCCCTCCCCCTTACCTCTACCCCTCATTTTGAGCGTGTTCATGAAGGGGTAGGGGTGTCCCAATTCTCTTTATTCTGGAGTAAGGAGATCCACAGCTTTATATTTTTTGTCATTATTATGAATTTTTACAACAAACAAGCATATGATCTAATATATTCATAACGGCGTCTGTGTTTTACTGGCATAAAAATCTATAAAATAAATCTATAATCCATAATAACTCCTGTATAGCAGTCCCACAACATACTTTTACATATGACACTCGATACTCAAATACCCTGTCAGAAAAGTCTAGTGGCTGGGAATGAGCTTTTTACAGTGTCTGCTATAATGTTAATGTTGTTTTTGGTGTAATTACATACATGAATATGGCCACTGTGTAAATGCACAGTATAGTTACGATCATATGCCACAGTAGATCGTTAAGATAACATGATATATGCTTTCAGTGATTTCTAAACATAAATACCCAAAAATAAAGCAACTGGAATAACTACAGCAGTCGCCATTGTCTGATCTCTTATGAAGCAAGAGATCGCATATGATGACGTGTGCAGGTGCTGTAGTGCTTTCCCGTTTCTTAGGAGTAAATTTTGAAGCCCTTCCCCTTCACATTCTCTTTTAAGGGCCAATGGGAAGGGGAAAGGGAAGTGGTAGGGGTACAAAAATAGAATTGGGCCAGGTGAGGCCCTTCTCAGATCTCCTGCAGAAGTTCTGGACTCATGGACCCACATGACATGCAGCTCACTGTCATTTTCACATGTAATGCAATGTAATGTAATGTGTTTTTATAAAAACAGCCACAGGACAACGGTGCCAGTGCGCTCACCACACACCAGCTATTGGTGGAGTGGAGAGACAGTGATAGAGCCAATTCGGTGGATGGGGATGATTGGGTGGCCATGAAGGTTAAGGGCCGATGAAAGGAATTTGGCCAGGACACCTACTTACGAGAAGTGCCATGGGATTTTTAATGACCACAGAGAGTCCTGACCTCCATTTAATGTCTCATCAAATCATCTCATATGAAAGCATCTACTACTGCACTGCTCTCTGATGGGACATTTACTTGCAGGAAGCCGTGTTTCAGGATATGGACATTCATTGTAACATGTATAGCGCCAGTTAAGAGAGTAATAAAAGAAATAGGGGAAATACAAAATATGTTTTTAAAATTTTAATTCAGAACCAAATAAACCGCAATATCCATATTTGTATTGAACCATGGAGGTCATACCAAACGATTCTATATTATATCAAATATTGCGCCAACCCTACCAGAAACGACAGCACTCCAAACTAATTTAAAGGGATAATTCACCCTAAAAAGAAAATTTACCTATTTACTTACACTCAAGTGGCTCTAAATTTTTAAGTTTCGTTTTGATCTGCTAAACACGAAACAATGTATTCTGAAGAATGCTGGAAAAAAGCAGCCATTGACATACATAATAGAAGCAAAAATAAATGCATTTTCCAACATTCTTAGTTTATCTTTCTCCATGCTCAATAAATAAAATAAAAAAAAACATTTAAAAAAAAGAAAAAACGGCAAACAGGTTTGGAAGAAGTGAAGGATGATTAAGTGATGAGAGAAATTAAATTTATTTGTGAACTATCCCTTTAATAAATATTTATCTTCATTCTAAGCAAACATTGTTATTATTGCTGTTCCTGCCACCTGCTGGAAGAGTAGATTTGTGTTGTTTTTCCAACCTGTCTACTGTTTTTTGTTGTGTACAGATAATATTTAATCACGCTTTAATTCACATTTTAAAATGATACAAAAAAATATCAGCTTATTTGCCTGCAAAAACAAATAAAGCAAAAACCTATAATTGTAATGGTATGAAAAATCAAGATTGGTGCATGACTAGTGTCAAGCAACCATATAGTATGATACAGCATTCATTCATTCATTTATTTTTATCTGCTTTTCTCGGGGGCTGGGTCGTGGGGGCAGCAGTCTTAGGTGAGAACCCCAGACTTCCCTCTCCCCAGATACTCCCTCCAGCTCCTCCAGGAGGATGCCGAGGTGTTCCCAGGCGAGCAGAGAGACAGTCCCTGCAGCATGTCCTGGGTCTTCCCCGAAACCTCCCCCAGGTGGAACATGCCTGGCACACCTCTCTAGGTAGGCATCTAGGAGTCATCCGAAACAGATCCTCGAGCCACCTCAGCTGACTTCTCTCGATGTGGAGGAGCAGCAGCTCTACTCTGAGCTCCTCATCCTGTCTATAAGGATGCGCCCTGCCACCCTGCGAAGGAAACTCATTTTGGCCGCTTGTATCAGAGATCTTGTCCTTTCGGTTATGACCCAAAGCTCATGACCAAAGGTGAGAGTAGGAACGCAGATTGACCAGTAAATTGAGAGCTTTGCCTTATGGATCAGCTCCTTCTTTACCACAACAAACCGGTACGTCGACTGCATTACTGCTGCACCAATCCGCCCGTCAATCTCACGTTCCATCTTTCCCTCACTCATGAGCAAAACCTCAAGATACTTGAACTCCTCCACCTGGGGTAAAGACTTTCCTCCAACCTGGAGATGGCAAACCACCTTTTTCCGGTGGAGCACCATGGCCTCGGACCTAGCGCCTTGCAGGTGCTGATTTCATCCCAGCCGTGTCACACTTAGCAAACTCTCCCAGTGCATGCTGAAGGTCCATGTTTGATGAAGCCAACAGAACAACATCTTATGCGAATAACTGGACCCCTCCTGCCCAAGGCTGCGCTTTGAAATTCTGTCCATAAAAATTAAGAACAGAATTGGTGACAAAGGGCAGCCCTGCCAGAGTCCAACATGCACGGGAAACGATATGATACAGCATGTTCAGTAAAAAAGCACTGTCAAAAAATACAATTCAAAAGGAATACAATACAGCAAAGATAATGCTAAAACGCTTTTCAGGTTTTTCCATCTCTCTAACAGTAGTTTTAGTTACTTAGCTGAAAATTTAACAATGCTTACTGTTTATAATCTCCACTATATCAATTAAATAAAGATTAACCATTACTGATCTAGCTATTGAGTTAAGAGTTATGATGTACAGATATGTAAACATTATTTTAATTCACATTTTGAAATGATACATTCAATTTAATAATAAAATGTATTAAAGAAAACATGATATTGAATCATCTAATTTGCTTGCAAAAACAAATAAATAAACTAAAAATCTGCAATTGTAATGGGTATGAAAAATCAAGATCGGTGCATGACTAGTGTCAAGCAACCATAATATGCTGTGCTGAAATTACACTTAATAAACAACATGAATGCTCGTCTGTCAAGACTCCAGAGCCCATATGCTGTTTGCAGTGCCAGTTCTCGCTGCTGGGTGTGCATTAGGATGCAGGGTTGTCATTTTGGATTCAAAAGCATGAGAGAGTCACAGATGTTCCTTGTATGGCAAGTGCGAACAGAAGAGACAGACATGACTGGGCAGGACAGACGACACATCAGCCGCATGTCAATCATTTTTGTTCCTTAGGCTTACAGTTCTGCACTCACGACCAAGCAAAACTGAAGAAGTGGAAGAACTGAAATCAAATACAAATCTGGGAAATCAGTCAGTCACATCAAAAAAAGGAAGTAGAAAAAGTAGAAAACCTTTCAGAAAGGTCCCATTATATTTATAATCTAAAAAATATTTTTATTCTGACAACTACTTTTGACCTTTTAATAATGATATTAAATATATTCATAATAAGATTTGAGCATTATCAGCAAATAAATTAAAGTATAAACAAAAAATAAAGCACTACAATGTTCATTTGCTAACATTAAATAGATTAACATGAACTAACAATAAGCATTTTTACAGCAATATTTAATATCTTCATTTTGTTATGTGTATACTTTGTATTGGTGGAAGTGCTGGGGAATCCTCAGCTTTTATCTATTTTTGACCTGAAAGAAAAAACATGTCCAAAATTATTTATACCCTTCTCAATAATCAATAGAAAAGCTGTTGTTGGCCATTACACCAATCAAACACTTGCTGTAATTGCATTTTGTATGTCTCCACTGGTATCCTTGCCCAGTCATCTTTAACAATGAGCTGCAACTCTCAGGTTGGAAGGTCTTCTTGCCATCACCCCACTCTTTAGCTCTCTCCACATATTCTCAATTGTATTTAAGTCAGGACTCTGGTTGGGCCACTGCATAACGTTAATTTAAAACATATTTTTGCATACATTGCTATATTTATCCTAATTTTTGTTCTTTTGAGAGAAATTTGAGAATACTGTTTCTTGGGGATTGTATAAAGACTAATCAGAAAGGGCAAAAATAAAAATGGATTAAATCCAACACCAAATGTGAGTCACATTGAATTCAGCTGAATGCTTAAAGGCACATATATAAAGAACAAACAATACCCAAACTAAATGCATCTCATTTCCTTCCATCAAAGCACTTAATGCATAACATGTAAACATTTTGAAAAGACCAAAACAACTTGTGGTCTAAAACAGCAGTCAACAATAAGAATAATTAGCTTATTTATGTCTTCACTCAAAACTCTATAAAATAGCTTCCTGCTTTATTATCATTTAAAAGGCAAGGCAATGCCATCTAATAATCTGTGCTCTATTAACATAAAGGGCGGGGATTCTCAGCTTTTATTTATCTTTGAACAAAAAGTAACAAGTCCAAAATCATGCATACCTTTCTCAATAATCAATAGAAAAGCTGCTGTTGGCTATTTCACCAATCACATGCTTGCTATAACTGCTGACCAGCTTTTTCCATGTCTCCACTGGTATTTTTGCCCATTCATCTTTAACAATGAGCTACAACTCTTTCAGGTTGGAGGGTCTTCTTGCCATCACCCCACTCTTTAGCTCCCTCCACATATTCTCAATTAGATTTAAGTCAGGACTCTGGCTGGGCCACTGCAAAACATTAAGTTTGAAACATTTTTTGCATACATTGCAATATTTATACTAATTTTTAAGTGATAATAATTTTTAAATGACTCGTTTTCAGAGATGCTGGGATCTCAATGTTACTCTAAAAGTGAATTTTCAGAATCAAAGTAATTTATTTTTCAAAATATACCTGGTTTACAATGAAATTTGAGTGCTATTCTTTAGGAATTATATAAAGAATATCAGAAGGGGACAAAAATAAAAATAAATAAATCAAACATCAAGTCTAAATCACAATGCATCCAACTGATGTATTTTAAAGCAAATATATAAAGAACAAACAAAATTAAAACTATAAAAGCATCTAATTTCCTTCCATCAAAGCACTTTATGCATAACATGTAAAAATATTGAACAGACCAAAACAACTTGTGGTCTAAAACAGCAGTCGACAATAATAATTAGTTAATTTATGTCTTCACTCAAAACTCTATAAAATAGCTTCCTGCTTTATTATCATTTAAAAGGCAAGGCAATGCCATCTAATAATCTGTGCTCTATTAACATAAAGGGGCGGGAATTCTCAGATTTATCTATCATAACAAAAAGTTACTAGTCCAAAATCATGCATACCTTTCTCAATAATCAATAGAAAAGCTGTTGTTGGCTATTACACCAATCACATGCTTGCTATAACTGCTGACCAGCTTTTTACATGTCTCCACTGGTATTTTGCCCATTCATCTTTAACAATGAGCTACAACTCTTTTAGGTTGGAGGGTCTTCTTGCCATCATCCCACTCTTTAGCTCCCTCCACATATTCTCAATTAGATTTAAGTCAGGACTCTGGCTGGGCCACTGCAAAACAGTTAGAAGTTTGAAACATTTTTTGCATACATTGCTATATTTATCCTAATTTTCAAGAACCTAAATTACTTGCTTTCAGAGATACTGGGATCTCAATGTTACTCCAAAAGTGAATTTTCAGAATCAAAGTAATTTATTTTCAAATTATACCAGGTTTACAATGAAATTTGAGAGTGCTATTCTTTGGGAATTATATAAAGAATATCAGAAGGGGATAAAAATAAAAATAAACTAAAATCAAAACATCAAGTCTAAATCACACTGCATCCAACTGATGTATTTTAAAAGCAAATATATAAAGAACAAACAATATTACAATTATAAAAGCATCTCATTTCCTTCCATCAAAGCACTTTATGCATGTCACGGATTGGTCAGGCTCTCACGATCCCCACTCACGAAGATCACCATCACCTGACTTCTAATGAGCACACAGCTGCATCACATTCACGAGCACCAGATAAAAGCACAGCACTCCAGTCGCTCATTGTCCGGGCTCGTCTCGACGAAAGCGGACAACTGAGCGACCACTCAGCGTAGTCATCCTCAGCTAAAACAAACGCTTTACTTACCTGTTCTCTTTGTATTCCTCCTAGTCTTCCTGGTCCACCCGAATCGTCCTGTCTTCCAGTCCTTCCAAGTCTGTGTCATCCTCTGTCAGCTGTATCTGGTGTGTGCTGTCCATCCT
This sequence comes from Danio aesculapii, assembly GCF_903798145.1. Lineage (NCBI taxonomy): Eukaryota > Metazoa > Chordata > Actinopteri > Cypriniformes > Danionidae > Danio > Danio aesculapii. The sequence goes on along the minus strand of NC_079448.1, from coordinate 45,785,360 downwards.
CGTGTATTCCTGTTACCCAGCCACGGAGGAAAAGACCCCAACATCATTCCTGATCCTCCTGGCTATCCTTCATGTGCTCCTTGTTGTCATTTAATAAACACCCTAACGTTTCCTTACCTCTGTCTCCTGTCCGCTTCATAACAGAAGCCCGGACCATTAACGACGACAACATGAGCACCCCCGATCACTTTCAAGAGCTGGTGGACCAGTTGAAGCGGATTCTACAGCCACCAGCTCCACTTTCCAACGCACCACCAGCACCGAGCACTTCCGCCTCCACAGTTTCTTCTTCGGCCCTTCCTTCCAGTCCCATGGCCCGACCAGCGCCCTACTCAGGCGGAGCGGGGGAGTGCAATGGTTTTCTGTTACAATGTTCCCTCATATTCGAAATGCAACCTTCTCTATATCCCACAGATAAGTCAAAGATCGCCTACATCGTATCACTACTCTCTGGGCCTGCACTTAAATGGGCTGAGACGATCTGGAACCAAGCCGGGCCGGTCATGAATTCCATCACTACCTTCACGGAGTATTTCAAAGAGGTGTTTGGACGTTCTGATGGGGAAGTAGCCGCTGGAGAGCAGCTGTATCATCTAAAGCAAGGTACTCTATCTACACAGGAATATGCTCTCCGGTTTCGCACTCTAGCAGCTGCAAGTGGATGGAATGAGAGATCGTTGTTGACCACGTACCGGCTCGGCTTGGAACCCACTCTCCGAATCCAGCTGGCCACATTAGATGATACTATGGGTCTGGAGAGATTCATCCAACATTCTCTCCGATGTTCCGATCGTCTCCGTTCCTATCAACAGGACACCATCACCCCCTCGTCTGCACTCCTCCAATCGCCTGAGTCAACAGCCTCTCCAGAACCAGAACCCATGATAATAGAGTCTGGAAGACTGACATCAGCGGAACGACAGAGGAGGCTGACCCGGGGTCTGTGTCTATACTGCGGTGTCAGTGGACACACCCGTATGGAGTGTCCCCTTCGTCCCATTCGGACTTCAGTGAGTGTATTCAGTACGAATATTGAACAATGTAAACCACTTACTACCACCGTACAAATAACTACTGCCTCTATTTCTCTCCTTGTCACAGCCCTCATCGACTCCGGGTCAGCAGGGAACTTCATCTCCCAATCCCTCTGTCGTCAACTCCACCTACGTACTGAGGCGTCCTCGCATATATACCAGATACAACCGATAACCCAGTGCACTCGATCTTCGACCCGTATCCATCGACAATGCGAAGACATCCTTCTTCAAGTGGGGTTGTTACATCAAGAGAGGATTCAATTTCTGGTTCTGGAGGGTGCAAATATGGACATCATTCTAGGGCGCCCGTGGCTGGTGAAGCACGATCCCATCATCTCTTGGGGCACAGGAGAGATAAAGAAATGGGGATCTGGATGTACACCTACCTGTTTTCCAAATCTCCCTCTTCAAGGTCGGAACCCCATTTCTTTGTTTACAACATCGGTCGAGAGTCCTCCTGAGAAGCAGTCTATCCACATTCCTAAGGAGTACAGCTCCTTTCATGATGTCTTCTGCCCCAAGAGAGCTTCCCAGCTACCGCCGCATCGGCCATGGGACTGCGCGATCGACCTAGTTCCAGATGCCCAGTTGCCAAGAGGTAGGATCTACCCGCTCTCGCTTCCAGAGAATCAGGCAATGGAAGATTACATAAGGGAGGCTCTGAGTCAGGGGTACATACGTCACTCAAAATCACCAGCCGCCTCAAGCTTCTTCTTTGTGGCCAAGAAGGACGGAGGGCTGCGTCCATGCATCGACTACAGGGTCCTAAATAACGGTACAGTAAAATACCGATATCCCCTTCCTCTGGTACCAGCCGCTTTGGAACAGCTCCGAGAAGCTAAAGTCTTCACTAAATTGGACCTCCGCAGCGCGTATAATCTGATAAGAATACGTGAGGGGGACCAATGGAAGACAGCATTCGTGACCCCTACTGGCCACTATGAATATGAGGTCATGCCTTACGGTCTGGTCAACGCCCCCTCCGTATTCCAAAACTTCATTCATGAAGTCCTCCGGGAGTTTCTTCACCACTTTGTAATAGTGTACATAGATGACATCCTCATTTACTCCCGGAGTGAGGCCGAACATCGCCAACACGTTGCGGAGGTCCTACACACATTGAGAGAACATCACCTCTACCTCAAAGCGGAGAAATGCTCATTCCACCAGAAGTCGATTCATTTCTTGGGATACATCATTGACCAAACCGGTATACGTATGGATGGGAAGAAAATTGAGGCTGTTCTATCCTGGTCAGAACCCACTTCCATTAAGGAGCTCCAGAGGTTTCTTGGGTTTGCTAACTTTTATAGACGGTTTATCAAGGACTACAGCAGGATTACATCACCTCTCACTAATCTCCTCAAGGGTAAACCCAAAGGACTGGAGTGGACCAAAGAAGCAGCCGCAGCCTTCCGCCTTCTTAAGAAAGAGTTCACAAGGGCCCCACTCCTGACTCATCCTGACCCAAATCTTCCTTTCGTGGTGGAAGTGGACGCATCCACCACCGGCGTCGGGGCAGTATTATCCCAACATCATGATACACCGCCCCGACTGCATCCCTGTGCCTATTTCTCTCGGAAGTTGAGCCCGGCGGAGCAGAATTACAGCATAGGAGACAGGGAGCTTCTAGCAATCAAGCTAGCCTTGGAGGAGTGGCGTCACTGGTTGGAGGGAGCCAAACATCCGTTCCAGGTGATCACAGATCACAAAAACCTCCAATATATCAAAGAGGCCAAGAGACTATGTCCACGTCAAGCCAGATGGTCACTTTTCTTCTCACGTTTTGATTTCTCCATTTCCTATCGTCCAGGACCCAAGAATCTAAGAGCAGACGCTCTCTCTCGTTTACACGAGCATCACGATCATGAAGAACTCCCAACGAAGATTCTTCCCGAACACATCTCCATTTGTCCGATCACCTGGAACGCTCCTCCAGTCGTTGCCACTCCGGAAGCCCCTGCTCCGCCGGGATGCCCTCCTCATCGGCAGTTCATACCACCTGAACACCGGGTAGATCTGATCCACTCCTTACATACCTCGCTAGGCACTGGACATCCAGGGATCAACAATACTCTCTCGCTAGTATCCCAACGATTCTGGTGGCCAAACATGGCAAGGGATGTGAGGCAATATGTTCAGGGCTGTAAGGACTGTGCCCAATCCAAGAGCCCACGTCATCTACCCGCTGGAAAGCTCCATCCCTTGCCGATTCCGAACCGTCCCTGGTCACACCTAGGAGTGGACTTTATCACTGACCTCCCCTCGTCAGAAGGTAATACCTGTATTCTAGTCATCGTAGATAGATTCTCAAAGTTTGTCAAACTAATCCCTCTGAAAGGTCTTCCCACAGCCTTTGAAACAGCCGACAATATCTTTAATCAAGTCTTCAGGTCATTTGGTATTCCAGAAGATATTGTGTCGGACAGAGGTCCACAGTTCATCTCACGTCTATGGAAAGCCTTCTTCAAGCTCCTAGGTGTGGCCGTCAGCCTCTCTTCTGGATATCATCCCCAAACCAACGGGCAGACAGAGAGGAAGATTCAGGAGGTGGGACGGTTCCTGAGGACCTTCTGCAGTGGTCACCAGAGCTCCTGGAGCCAGTATTTGGGCTGGGCAGAATATGCCCAAAATTCACTGCGGCAACCCTCCACCGGACTCACGCCATTCCAGTGCGTCCTGGGCTTCCAACCACCGCTCTTTCCCTGGGATGGCGAACCATCTGATGTCCCCGCAGTGGATCACTGGTTCCGGGAGAGCGAGAGAGTCTGGGACGAGGCTCATCAACATCTGCAGAGGGCAGTCCGTCGAAGCAAGGTAACCGCCGATAGAAGAAGGTCTGAAGAACCCAGATACACACCCGGACAAAAGGTGTGGCTATCCACCCGGGACATACGCATGCGACTGCCCTCTCGCAAGTTAAGTCCCCGATTTGTTGGTCCCTTCACCATCGTGGAACAGGTTAACCCCGTCACCTACAAACTACAATTACCCTCTCACTACCGTATTCACCCTACATTCCACGTATCACTCCTGAAACCCTATCACGATCCTGTTCTTCCCTCCACAGAGCCTGACCACGAAGAGGAACCCCCTCCTCCACTGCTCCTAGAAGAAGGAGCCGTCTACGCAGTGAAGGAGATCTTGCGTTCCCGACGTCGTGGTGGCCAGTTGGAGTACCTGGTGGACTGGGAAGGGTACGGCCCCGAAGAAAGGACATGGGTTCCCAGAGCTGATATTCTCGATCCTAGTCTCATGGTGGAGTTTCATGAGAGCCACCCTGAGTTCCCAGCGCCTAGAGGCAGAGGGAGACCACCACGGCGTCGGAGGTGTCGGCCCTCAGGAGCGGGCCCTGGGGAGGGGGGTACTGTCACGGATTGGTCAGGCTCTCACGATCCCCACTCACGAAGATCACCATCACCTGACTTCTAATGAGCACACAGCTGCATCACATTCACGAGCACCAGATAAAAGCACAGCACTCCAGTCGCTCATTGTCCGGGCTCGTCTCGACGAAAGCGGACAACTGAGCGACCACTCAGCGTAGTCATCCTCAGCTAAAACAAACGCTTTACTTACCTGTTCTCTTTGTATTCCTCCTAGTCTTCCTGGTCCACCCGAATCGTCCTGTCTTCCAGTCCTTCCAAGTCTGTGTCATCCTCTGTCAGCTGTATCTGGTGTGTGCTGTCCATCCTCGTGTATTCCTGTTACCCAGCCACGGAGGAAAAGACCCCAACATCATTCCTGATCCTCCTGGCTATCCTTCATGTGCTCCTTGTTGTCATTTAATAAACACCCTAACGTTTCCTTACCTCTGTCTCCTGTCCGCTTCATAACAATGCATAACATGTAAAAATACTGAACAGACCAAAACAACTTGTGGTCTAAAACAGCAATTGACAATAATAATTAGCTAATTTATGTCTTCCCTCAAAACTCTATAAAATAGCTTCCTGCTTTATTATCATTTAAAAGGCAAGGCAATGCCATCCAAGGATCTGTGCTCTATTAACATAATGGGGACCCATTAGACTGTAATTAGGACCTAAATGAAGAATAGACAGACCAGGCAATGCTTAATTTCCTCTGGACTGGAACAAGCCCCCGACTGAGCCTGTGCCCCTAAATGATTAATTGGTAACTATCCATCAAGTTTGCTTTGTGGGCTTGAGATAACCTACAATGCAGTCTTCCGTGAGCAAGTCTGTGATTGAACAAGTGGGCAGAGGTAAAGGAAAGCTCAACAACCCTATCGACACAGAGAGAGCACATCACTGCCTTAATCATCATGTGGAGCGGCAGGCCCGAGTAGCTGATGGCAGAGGAACCAGGACCATTGATTGTTCAGTCGATGCACTTTTTTTTCGATCAAAGTGTGAATCAGGGGAGTAATTAGAGCTGGAACGGGGACCTCTGTGAAGTAAAGTGGAACGAGGGGTAAACCACTGGAGAAAGAGCCAGGTGTTATGTTGATACTCTGTCATTACTGCTGATGATGCTTCTCTGACATAAACGTTAGTTCGGGAAACTACTTTACACCTTTGATGGGAATGAGAATGAGGCTCTAAGGGAGAGAAGTGCATTCAATGAACTGTTTAAAGCAACATAATAATTATTCAGATGACAAAACAAAGAGTTTCGAAAGAGTTGCAAATGGTGTGATCCAAAATGTGTGTCATCAGATTTGTTTGCGTCCAGTAAATATGTAAAAAAAAAAAAATTAAAAAAATGGAATGAATGAACGAATTAATCTAATCAGGACAAAATTTGAAAAAAAAAATAAATAAATAAAATAAGTAATTTCCTTCCTTACAATAAATAAAAAATTTAATAAATAAAACAATAAATAAATAAAAGCTAATGATTTATGCATATGAACGAATGAACAAACAAATTTAATTAATTGTTCCAAGCCATACCAGGACTAAATCTGACCAAAAAAAAATAAATAAATAAAAAAAAAAAAAAGATTTTTCACAAAATAAAATAAAAATAATAATAATAATAATAATAATAATAATGTCTACTGAGGTTAGACTCTGACGTTGAATGGATGTCATATCATGACATTAAAATGATGCTGAATTTTAGTTAGGTTTTTACACAACATAAAACCAACCAAAGATAAATGTCTACTGAGGTTAGACTTGACGTAGGATGGATGTCATATCATGACATTAAAATTATGCTGAATTTTAGTTAGGTAATAACACAACATAAAACCAACCAAAAAAAAAACGCCTATTGATGTTAGACTTTGACGTTCGATGGATGTCATATCATGACGTTAAAATGATGTAGAATTTTAGTTAGGTTTTTACACAACATAAAACCAACCAAAGATAAATGTCTACTGAGGTTAGACTTTGATGTTGGATGGATGTCATTTCATGACATTAAAATTATGCTGAATTTTAGTTATGTAATAACACATCATAAAACCAACCAAAGAAAAACGTCTATTAATGTTAGACTTGACGTTGGATGTGTGTCATATCATGACATTAAAATGACGCAGGATATTACTCAGGTAATAACACAAAATAAAACCAACTAAAGAAAAACATCTATTAAATGTTAGTCTTGACGTTGGATGGATGTCATATGATGTTAAAATAAACCTGAATTTTAGTTAGGTATTTATACAACATAACCTACCAAAGATAAATGTCTACTGATATTAGACTTTGACGTTGAATGGATGTCATATTATGATGTTAAAATAATGTTGAATTTTTGTTAGGTAATAACACAACATAAAACCAACCAAATAAAAACGCCTATTGATGTTAGACATTGACGTTGAATAGATATCATATCATGACGTTAATATGATGTTGAATTTTAGTTAGGTATTTACACAACATAAAACCAACCAAAGATAAATGTCTACTGAGGTTAGATTTTGACGTTGAATGGATGTTATATCATGACATTTAAATGACGCAGGATTTTGGTTAGGTAATAACACAACATAAAACCAACCAAAGATAAATGTCTATTTATGTTAGACTTGACGTTGGATGGATGTTATATCATGACATTTAAATGACGCAGGATTTTGGTTAGGTAATAACACAACATAAAACCAACCAAAGAAAAACATCTATTGATGTTAGACTTTGACGTTGGATGGATGTCATATTATGACGTTAAAATGATGTTGCAAAATAGAACTAAAGATCAACGTTAAGTGACTGTGTGCCTGCTGGATTCAATAATTAAACCAGAGAGTTTTTGGATGAACTATCCCTTTAGGTTACATATTTACTCATCTTCAAGTGGTTCCAGAACTTTATGAGTTTCTTTATTCTATTGAACACTGAAGATGATGTTTTGAAGAAAGCTGAAAACCAATAACAATGCCTTCCAACAATAGTATTTATATTCCTACTTTGGAAGTTTCCAGACTTCTTCATAATATATTGTTTTGTTTAAACAAAGAAAGTCAAACAGGTTTGGAAAAGTAAATGATGAGTAAATTAGTATGTTTACATGGATACCAATAATCAGATTTTAATGTGATTAAGACAATACTCTGATTAGAAGTCAACAATGTAAACAGCTATTTTTGATAACCTTAATCTGACTAAAGTCATAATCGGCTAACTAGAAATGGAATTAAGACATGTGTAGAATGCCGATATTATTCACATTATTGAAGTGCAGTACAGACACGTAAACACCTTAATCAAACTATTACCACAAAATGCAGAGGTTTTTTCCCCATTCAAATTCTAATAAAACAACACTTTCAGCAGTTCATATTCGCAACAAATATCTTCTTTGTCACGGGGGCATGCATGAAATATTCCTGAATGAAAGTGAAAGTGCCAAACTACAGTTAAAGTTACAAATGATGGCATGATGGCAAAATTACATGAAACTCCAGAGGAAATGTGAATAGCGTAGTGATGCAATGACATTAATTGAACTATGTCCTGTAACATGTAAAATGGGATCATGAAAAGAAAATTCAAAAAGCAACTCATGTAAACACCTTAATCATTGTATTGTAAATCAGTTTAAGGCAAATAACTCGATTACTGATGTCCATGTAAACGTAGCCAATAATGACTGAGAATTTTCAGTTTTGGGTGAACTATCCCTTTAAATCTACCAAATGCAAAACTACTAAGGGGAAAATGTGTTTGAAATGACACTGCAGGAAAACTTCTCTTTGTAGACAACAGATTTAAAAATCTCTGCCATTAAAATGTGGAAATTGCCAAATACTTCATTTTCAAATAAGCAACACAAAATCTAAGCACTTTAAATGTACAGTAGAGTGGTGTTTAATATTAACTGTGCCAGTCTGAAACAAAGAAAACACTTATCTTGAGCATCTCACAACAAAAGATCACAGTGTTGCGCTTCACAATACATCTTTATGCAATTAAAACACACTCTTTGATTTTAATTATTATGCTTAGCCAAGTCACATTCTCAGACAATGTTAAAATTAATAACAAAGAATCACTGGTCAACTGATGAACAACACTGTTTCCGCTTCTTGCCAAAGGCATTATTTTTTCTCACATTTCGCACTTGACAAGCGTTAATTGTAGAACTTGCTTGTCAATGGTGTCGTTTTATTCTAATTTTTTATTTTTGCAAACAGAAAAACAGTTTCACAAATTCACTGTTTATATATGAAAACAACAAAATATTCTAAGGACCCATAAAATTAGCTGCCAAGAAAAAATATATAATAAAAAACTCACACAAAAAAAAATGTAAAAATACATATTAATATTAATTAATTAATTAATTAAAATTGTGAGATAATAAAATATTCTGAGATAATATTCTGAATAAAAAATAGAAATAAAAAGTATAAATATAAATAAACAACAAAATATTCTGACAAAATACAAATAAAGATTTATAAATTATTATAGAAAATTAAAAATAAAAATAAAAATAAAGATTCTCAAAAATAAGCTGCCAAGAAAAAAAAAATACAATAAAAAAATACAAAACAAATTATAAACTATTAAATAAATAACATATTCTGATATAAAATACAATAAAAATACAAATACAAATATAAAATATACA